>NW_010526737.1:87179-95556 GCF_000687285.1 Phaethon lepturus
ATTTATGTTACACAAGGCTTTTAGTTCACCACAGGAAAGCTGTTAGAAATTAACACACAGGGATCTGCACAAAAACTGGAGCGCGCCATTTATCTACCTTTAAAAATAACAACAACAAAAAAACAAACAAACAAAAAAAACCTGAATAAATCAACTGGTAGGTTGTCACCGTAGCCAAAACCCAACACATTTCCTTTTTTCTAAGGGTGTAATTCAGTGAAAGGATCGGCACTGAAAATGAAAATGCAGCAGAGAAATGGTCATTAAGTTTTTATATGCGATCTGGACTTGCAGATAAAGGTCTAAGCGAGCTGTGATTCCCCTATCCACACAGGGACCACAATTTTGCAGTACAGGCTTCATTAATAAGAATCCTTCTAAAGGAACTCAAGCAGACTTGCAGAAATGAAGATTTATACCTTCCACACCAACTGAACAAAAACATGCAATAGGAACAACAGCACTCAACTCTTCTCCATAGTAATGATCACAGCTCCCTAGGGAGATAAAAACAAAATGCAGAAGACTGATAGTGCTGTTTCTTTTTCCTATCCCTCTAAGCACTTGTACATATTTACTACCAGCTCAGTCCAGAAAACTAAGTGACCATCAGCTGCCTGTCTTTTGCAATGTAGAGGTAATTAACAGCTAAGTTCACGCGCGCGCACACACACACACAAAAAAAGAGATAACATTTATGTACTTGCTCCTACGCGCACAATCCATACAGCCATTCACAAAAGTACCAATACCAAGTTAACCAAGCACTACACCAACTTTTTAACTCTCTCTGAGGCAAGTCCACTTAAGTACCATATGCTTCTTCCAAGGTGTCAGTCTTCATTAATTCAACATGGGAAGAGACGGCAATCACTCCCATAAAAGCAGTGCAAATACTTCTATTACCTGATGCAAAGACTAATTTAACTGTAAGACATTTTCCTGTATAAAGACACACACATGGAATGGCACACAGTTACAAACTATTTTTATATAACTTTTCCTAGTTATTCTCTCATTAGGATATCTCAAAGGAGACCATTTTATCAATACCTGTTGGCCAGGCTAGGCATACATGCAGATTCCAGTACTTTCTCAGTCTGGGAAGGAAAATAAATAAAGCACACAGTGCCAAACATACATAATGCTTTAGAATGCATCCAAGTAGACAAGGGTCTGCTTGAGGTTAGCAAAATTATACCAGTAATATCTGGATGCAGGGAAGCAGCAACCTGTGCAACTAGAAAACTATGTCTGTTTTGTTCTGACCTGGGCCAAGGTCTTCTCAGAAGTTATTTCTCTTTCCTGCCACCTGCTATAGCCATGGGTTAACAAAAAGCCACTACATATTTCACAGGTGAAAACCACAGCACCAGCAAGAACAGCCAGACCCTGCTAGATATTGCCAGATTTGAAGGATTTGGAAACAACCACTGTATCAGTTCAGTTGCAGCAGAGGGATTACAGGACCACCAGTCCCTCCACAGGGTACATGTACGGCAGCAGCTACTTCCAGCTTTAGAGCAAGCAGAAGAGCCTGCCAGGGTCTCACAGTCCCAGCTGTTGTGCCTGGGAAAATATGGCGGCATCACCACCCTGCAGGACAACAAGCAGCAGTTAAGTCTCCTCCCCACTCAGACTGCCCTATTTGAGCCCTCAATTATTCTCCCAGGTCACATCTCTCCCCTCCCCTCTTCCCCGCCCCCAGAAATCCTCTCCTCCTGCTTCAGCATGGGAATTCACCAATCAAAGCAGATAAGCACATCATGTGAGGGATGGCAGACACGCTGAGGGGAATTTCCAAGAGCTCCCTGCACTTGCAGCATACACGGATACAGGAGATTTCCAATGTGAAAATTACAAGCTGAGCAGCGATGCCAAAATATTCACATTACCTGCAACTAACAGCTCTTATGCCAGACTGCAGCACCTAATTTGCAAGCTGCTCTGATATACCTGCAATCACATTCCATCTTCCCTTGTCTTTTAATGTATGGCAATTACTCCTAAGCATATTTTGCTAGGAAAGTGGTACACAAACAACACAGGCTGAAAGACCAGAAAGCAATAATTATTCAGTCTATTCTTTGCTGATGTCAGACATGCAGTACAGCTCTTCGAATCCAGCCGAAAGCTCAATTAATCTGCACCAATCCTCAAGAACTGTATCTGAAGAAAACAAATAATCAAATCATCCAATACCCCCTGTCTGCCTTGCAGTCAAGGTTTAGGAGCAATACACAGTCCATTGCATCACCACACTGTGCCACCCAACCTCTCCTTTAACAGAGTTATGCTTCATTGTCATCTCTGCAAACAAACCTACTGCGAATTCATCAGCCTCTCACCCCATCTCTTCTCCTCCTTCAAAAATGCTTTTCCTTCCCTTATCGGGGTCCTTCATAGAAAAGATTATACCAATTCTGTTTGGTTCAATAGATCACCTTAGCCCAGCCACAGTAACCACCCCATGGCTCTATTTCCTACTTCCCAATAAGGCATTCATTCTCCATTCCCACTCACTCTTTTCTGAGTGGAATTCTGTAAGAATTAAAGTATCATGTCCTTATCATATCTATGTAACAAAGAAAAGCAACTTGCATAAAGGTATCAATATTCAACATCATTGGTTTGGGGTTTTTTCCTGTTTGCTGGGGTTTTATTTAAAACTTTTATCGTGATTTGTGTATTTCAAAACAAATAGGCACTGACTACAGCTGTCAACTCCTTTTGTCCCCATGTTTCCTTTTAGCAACTGCAGCAGCAGTACAGCCGTCTAAAGGCACAGCCGTCTAAAGGCACATACAGGGCAAGTATCCTGAATCCAGAACACAGCCTCAGCTAAGAGAAGACTAGAGAAGATCTGTACATGCAACAAGTATAGCACTTACAGCAACATGCATAATTAACATCTCTACAAGCTTAGGAAGGAAAACCAAAAGGCAAATGTCAGAGAAATGGCAATTTCAGGCATGGGAAATAAATACGTTCAAGAAAGAGAAAAATGGGAACAGAAAACTCTGTAGAGTTTTGGAACGGCCTAAAAGATCAAGGAGGAAAAACTACCACTTTGTTATGAGAAGCTCTTTCATCCAACCTATCTTGCTCAAAACCACAGCTTACATCTCACAAGACCTTCCTTATTACTTGTTATTTTCCACAACATCACACTGTTCACAGGATCATGGAAACTCTAGATCACTGCAATCCAAGAGATGCTTCTTATTAACCTTTCAAGTCCTTACTCTTTTTGCCCCCTTTATTAGTCACTAACCTCCTGACCAACTGCTTCCAGTCTGCAGGGGCGTGTATGCTCAAGCTCAGTACAGAAATTGTTAGAAAAGGAAAACTACCTGCAACTTCAAGAATAAATAGCCTGCTCTTTAATACCTTTTTCATACCCATTTCCTCTTTACCAAAGTGCACTCAAACATTTATGAAGCTGAATATATATTCTCTCTCAGATGGCATATTGCTAGACCAATCGCAGATACAAAATGCTTTTACATAACTATTTGATAGGTGGATGACATCTGTAAATTCTTTATCTCTTCATATTTTCAGATGGTCTTGCACATAAGAGCAACAGAATACAAACACCGGGTCTAGATTAAAGCTTTTCAAGTAGATGATCTATCAGTATAACATCTGAAAAGGAACAGTGTAGAGTATTCAATCTAAACAGTCACTCTTGAACCTAGCATCTATATAACATTCGACATCTTCTCATGGTCCTCTAAAATTACCAACTGCAGGGTTAGCTCAAAGAAAGTTAGAATTTGACAGCCCCAATTCAACTGAATAGAGCCAGCTTCTTCAGAAACAAGAGGGCAGAGGTGCATGGTTACTTCAGCGATACTAATTTCAAGAGCTCCACAAACAGACCTTACAATAGACCACATTCCAAACAGACTGTATCACCTCATTTGCCTGAAGCTCCCAGTTATTGTTACTGGTTAAAGAAATAAGCTCTTATTTTGAGAAAACACCAAGGAAGTGACCCTTAGCTGTCCAAATGTAGGGCCTCATGGTGGGACAGTGACAGCTTCCATATAAAGTGGAAAGCAAAGCCCTACTTTTAGATGCATGACAGCTGCCAATCACCTACTTAACTCAAGTTTTGATCACTTGCTACTATAAAAGAAAGATGACAGACACAACATCAGGAACTAGTAGCACTTACTGGTTATGGAATAGATTTTCTATCAGACAGCATGAAGTAATTGCAGAAAATCAGATTACAGATTCACCTACCCATTAAACGAGTTGGTCATTAAACAGGGGAGGACAAGTGAGACTACTCCATGCCATATCTATGGTCTTTGGCCGTGGGACAGATGGCAGACATCACAGCTATTAGCCATCGGTGGGGCAGGATCAATACGGAGCTCAACACCAGCAATTGGCAACAGAAAAGAATGGGAAGCCACAGAAAGATCAAAAGTAATAGTCCCATCTGCCACAGAAACCTAAACCATGAAAAAGGCAAGTGGCCTTAAAATCTGGAGACCTTGTATTTCTCCCTTTTCATGGACAGACACACTACATTAAAGCAACCTAACCTTTCAGTAACACCTGCACTGCTCCCCCAGAACAGGTTCCCTCTCAGAGAAAGACTGACTAGTGCTTCTCAGAACTCCAAAGGTGAAAGGAAATATTATAACCATTCACAAACACCATTCATCCAAGTCTAGTAACAAGGCAAACAGGACAGTATGACTTCATATGTCTGCCTAAGGCCTGGGCTCTTCAGTAGAAAGGAAGAGAGTTTTGTTTCATTCTTCTCCAAAAAATCAGGATTCCTTTGCTGTTGCACAGGTGCAGCTTTAATGAGTTCTTCATTCAGTGGATGATACCTAGAATAACTAGCCAAACTGACAAAAGAAATCACAGCACTTCACTACCTTATATAAGCTGATGTAGGTCTTCAAAAGGAGGGAGTTGTAAGTATTGATTTTCCTCCAAGATCCCTTGACAACCTCACAGAGAAAAAGATCAACAACTCATCATCGAGAAGTCTGCTGGAGAGGTATCTCTGAAGCCCCAACTGTGCTGCACCATTTGTTTCTGTGCCTCACGTAAGCTGCTCAGGAGCATCTTGCCCTGAAAACTGTACAGAGCCCTGGCATTAGCACTGTGAGGACAGCTGTGAAAGGGCTGTTCTGATACTCTTCCCCGTGTTGTGACCCTATCCCAGGTATTCAGATACATCAGAACATCTTCCTGGAACATGGAAGTTACTACTACACATAATTACTTAATTACAGAATGGCTAGGAAAATCTGTCTTCCACAGTTTCACAAGTCTCTTTAGCCATACTTAAAAAATTTCCAGTAACCACTACCATAAGAAGATGAGTGAGGAACAAGAAGATAGATTTTCATAGCTTAATGCTCACAGGGCAAGAACATAAGCAAGGCAGGCTGATTAATGTCAAAGCACAGTATTTTCAGTATTTATACCATTGCCATCCCACATATTCAAACCCTCTACAGGTCAGATATTTGGGAATACAAAGTCCAAAATTCACACAACAAAGTCAAGTCAACACACATTTTTCCTGCAGCAGCAAGAGGACCACTTTCGGACCTGCTGCCAGAAAGTCCCACCAAATTATCTGAGCCTTCGATACATGCACTTAGGTCATTTTGATGTGTAAGTCTTACACATGCATCCTTCATAAGAATATAATGTCCTAGACAGTACAATCAGAAAGCTTTTGAAGAGTTAACAGTCTGGGTCATAAACATCATCACTATGTGGGACTTCTGCAGACATGAAAGAGTCTTCCCCAAACTGGATGAATTACATATCTTGCAAAATTAGTAAATGAACTCAAGCCATCCATTTTGCAATTTTTGAAGTAGCACAATGCACCTATTTATTAGGGAATGGAACTAAGCCCAGGCTACTCATTAGCCATCCTGCAAAGGGTGCTTATGCAACCTTTAATAATGATTTCCACAAACAAACCATCAGAGATTTTATGATTTGGAAAATTTCACTTCTAAACTAATTTACAAAAATTCCCCAAATATAATGGGATAAATGATTAAAACTACAGAGGCAATCAGCCTTCTCCAAAATTGAAGAGGTATCAATTTTTGTAACTAGCCACTCTTAGGTAAGACGCCTGGATTAATTTTTAGTTCTTATTTTTAAAATTCTGCTTAAGTATTCCTCTGTCCCTTCCTCCCTTTCCCCTGGAAAAGGGATTAATTCAATTTTAAGGAAAATATTAAACCAGCAGTTTCAGACTTCAGTCTTCAGCAAATTACAAACAGGAAGGAATAGCAATTGAGCTGTTAAAACCACCAAGGAAAGTAAACCACTAAACAACGCAAGAACAACACAAAAAATGACAGGTTAAAAAATGAAAAGGAAATACAAAATAAATAATCTCAATAAGCATGGAAATTATAGCCCTAAAAGTTTTCAACCTGGTGAAAATAAAGCCATCAGTTCCTACAAAGCTGTAACAAATACTTGACAGACTCACAGCACAGCCTCAAGTTCATCATCACAGCCACATATTACTGGAACAAATGGCCAAAAGTCTGCAACAGAACTCAGCAATGTATATCAAGCCAAAACAACTCGCCATTATTTCACCAAAAGGTGAAAGCAGAACACAACCAGTGATTTTGGGTGACATACAACAAAGAGGTACTTCCTCTGTCAGTAACAGAAATTCATATGAATTCTCCCTCCTCTCCTCTCCCTTTTAGCCTTTCCCTCTTCCCCCTCAAGGTTCTTTCTTCCCTGCACTCTAAGAAAAAGCAGAGAGTGTAGGTTATGCATAAGTTCATGACAGAAAATACTGTTTTAGAACAAAGCTCCTGTGCGTGGGCATATGGCTATAAAATAAAAGGCATTGTTACTCTACCAAGTATGGATCCAGCAATCAAATTCAATCTTAAAATTTTATTTTGACAGCTACGTGCAGTTATATGTTCACCAGAAGTTTGACTTTCATATTAATACCTGGGTTTTCGGGATATCATCAAGAGATCAATCAAAACTGACATTTGTGGGCAGAGTGGTATTAACAGCTGTGGAGGAGAATTCTCATCCCTGAAATCTGTAATTTATTTTAATTACTTTATGAAGTTATCAGATGCAGAGAGTAATAAATCTGTTCCCAACTCAAATTTAGAAACTGTCTCTGTATAACAAAAAATTGACCATCTCTATATAACACTAATGATTTTGTGGTACATAGGAGTATGAGGCACCCTTGATCTGGAGAAAGCCTGCAAATACTGTTGACATTACACTTTCAGAAGTTAGAGAAAATAACCTTAAGCAAGCAGTATCATCAGCTTGCTAGAACCGCTCAAGTAAACTACAGAATACAACCATCAACACAAATGTGTTATGAAAGAATCTGCTCCATCCTCTTGCGGAATCAGAAATGCGACATTTTCTCTAGGATCCTCATTAACCCCAATTACTAAACTGAAAATTCCATGGTGCAACATCAAGTGAAGTTTGGAAAACACGAACGTTATTTATGTATTAACGAGAACACAATGCACGCTTTACTGAAGATTATACTGTGCAAGACTTCGATTTTGTGTAGTGCCTACTGCCCGCCTTTCTTACAAATGCATCCCCATGGACACTTAAACATTATATAAACTCCCCCAGAGATAAAGATTATTCTGTAACTTTCCAAAATCATCTCTCTTTGTGAAAGTATTACTTAACAAACATACATTATATATCTCACAAATGCATTAGATTCCCGGGTTTCTACTAGATATCAGCATAAAAGAATATTTGTAATTTGTTTTCAGATATTAAAAAACATAAGACCAAGGCTGGGTAACTGTAACTGGAAAGGATAAACAGAATTAAGTAACAGGTGTCTGCACATAATTCAAAGTCATGCATCAAACGCGGTGCATAGTCTTGCTGGAAAAATGGAAACACAGTTTTTGCACCCTGCTTTGAAAATTACCACTAAGTGATTTACAAACGTCTGTGTAAACTACACACACACACACAGCGGCAACACAAACACTTGTACCCCGAGAGACCTTTCAATACATCTGAAAGAAAACAAGCAAAAAATCTTCACAGTCGAGCCTTCGTTTCTCCAAGGGGAGCGGGGGGGGGGGGGGGGGGAAGAAAAAAAAACCACCACAAGAAAGTTATACTTAACTACACAGAAACATTTGTCACACTGCCCAGCACTCACAAAATGCGGATGCACTCAGAAACTACAGCGAGCTCCACAGCTGGCGGCGAAGATGAGAAAAATGCAATCACCAGTCTCACACACACACAAATACACAGAGAGGTATGTAAAATCTCACACACGTACACACAGATATACGTGTGTGTGTACGTGCATCCCCTCTGAGGCAGCGGG
>NW_010526738.1:0-11748 GCF_000687285.1 Phaethon lepturus
CGCCGCCCGCGGCGAGGGATGCCCGCTGCGCCTGTCGTTGGCACCGGCATCCTCCGGGGCTCCAGCATAGCTCTCAGGCGCTTCCCTCTTGGGGACCCGGGGGTGCCAGCCAGAGCGGGAGCAGGTTTGCCCCTCTGTGGGACACCGTGCGGAAGAGCCCCCCTAAATCCCCGGCCATGCCCCAGGGCGGCCCGGGGGAGTGGTGGTCAGAGTGCGCCTGTGCCCGCGGCTGGTCCCCCCCGGTGCAGGTGAGCCAATTCTTCGCTCTCCAAGCGACTTAGAGGATGCTCCATGGACAGAAAGTGAGGTTTGGTGGTGTCGGCAACTTTCCGTGCTGTGTCTCGATCTGTGTTTAGTGGTGCCTTCTGGAAAAATTATATGCAAGGGCGAGCTGTCGGTTGGTAATATCTGTTGTTTGAATATTGATTCTCTGTGGCCTGTGGAAATTGTGGGGTCCTCTTGGAAGGGTTTTCTTGTTAAAATGTTTTGGTTTCTACCTCCAGGCTCTATAGACTTTGTATTCCATCGTGTTGTGTAAAGAAAGGATGTGTTTATCCCCCCTGCATGTAATGGACTTTGCCTGCTTCTGTAAACAGTTCGCTTTCAAATATTGCATGAAGTTTATAAGGTTATTTTAAATAGAGAACGCAGTGGGGGATGTTTTAGATTTATTAATAATAGAAAGTGTGACCTGTTTTCCCTCTTTTGAACTTCAAATGTAATTGAAATCTTTAATAAATGTGAAAGCTCTTTAGCTTTCGCAAATCTATAGATTTTTATTTAGCGGCAAGGTGGTGTATTTTAAAGTATAAACCAACCGGCGTGTAGGACGTGTACAGATACCTGTAAGCAATTAGCCTGAGAATGATTACACACCAGATAACCCAGCACTGAGAAAGAGAAATCACAGTGACACTCATATGATGGTTAATATTAAAAAGCATTAACACTTCCTCCACTGATGCATGTTTTTCTCCCTTAGAAAACTTTAAGCTCATCCAAAAGCTTTGTATTATGTCAGCATCAAATCCTTTTGTCATAATTTCACACTACAAAAGCAGAATTTAATGTTGAAATAGGTTTTTGAGATACATGTTTGCTTACGGAAATAGTATGCCCTAGAGTTTAACTAGCCTTAGCCCACATTGAGCATGTGCACCCTCTCTAGAGATTAAATCGATTCTTTGATGGAAATAGTTTTAACATAGTTTCACTGAAGAGAAAAGCAATAAGGCAAAGGATTGTCAGGTAGTGTAGCTGTACTTTATCTTGCCTTACGGTCTAAAAAAGTGATGCTCTGTTGGCTGAAAGTGATTGTTATATATAAAAAGCTTTGGGTTTTGCCTCAGATCTATTATCAAGGGGAAAGACTAAGTTTTCTGATATATTTTGGAGTGACCAAAATGTTGCATGTGACTACAATATATATTATACAGTTTCTGTCATATACAAAGCACATACGACTATTTATGCCAGAATAAAGCCAATGTTAAAATAATATACAAAACATAGAACTAGACTTTGTTCTAATTGTAATTATAAAAAGCTCTAAACACTTCCTTAGGCTCTGAAGATTTTTGTTTTGAAAAAAGCTTGAAGGAAAAAAAATACTGCAAAGGAAAGAGTTCCTTGGTTTTCAAAGGCAGAGAAGTTATAAAGAGAAAATGAAGAAGCAATTTTAAAAAAATAAAAGATAAAAAAAATTAAGAGCCACTTCTAAGACTTCAGTGTCTAAGTTACAGATGAATTGTAAAGCTACTTCAGTATTTTCAACGCCTTTGTTATCACATCCGCTTGTGTTTAGATAACATGAAATTGTTCAGGTGCCTCTACTTTCTTATATTTAATTTTGAACTCTGCACTGTAAACTATCTTTGCTGTAAGTTTTTAATACCAGCTACCTTATTCTGTTTAGGAAAGTCCCTTTTTGGGGTTCTGCCTATAAAGAATCCACCTACCAAGAATCAAACTGATGCTCTGTGCCTAGGGATGGACTGATGTACTTACTTTGGCAAATACTTGGTATTTTTTGGGTCATAACGTTCTGAGATAGTTTGTTTCAAATAATTATCTATCTATCTTTCTCTGTGTAAAGTAAGGATTGTGCAAGCTATGGGAAGAAAGAGAGGAGTGTGTGTGTGTGTATATATGTGTATGTATGCATATTGTGTATGTACACACACTTAGACAATCATTTTATCAATTACATTGCATAGAGGCAATATGGGGAAACATTACAGAGCTGCCCTTAATAATTGCCCTTGCTTTGGGGATGCAAGTTGAAGTCAGTGATGTTTTTTGAGGGCTATGTTTTTGGGAAAACCGTCATACTCCTTGCCAAAATAAGGAGCAATAATGAAACAGCTATATTTGCTGGCCTAAAAAAGAAGGAAAATTTATTTGAAATTTCCATCTTATGTGTAAATGTTATAATCAGTAAGCTAGTGACTGTTTCAAAGGTGGAGGGTTTTCTTCTGTCAAGTTCTGAGCAGATTTTTCTTCTGCTTGACATTTTTAGGAGAGAATACCTTCTTCAAGCATAGGAAAGAAATAACTTTGGAAAAACTGCTTCTTGATTAGTACTATAGTACCAAATTTAATGCACAGGTCCTTAATTTCTAGAGTAGGTACTAGACAGCTTGTTACTAATGTAATGTACACTTTGTCATCCTGACAAAAATGTTGATTTTTATTGCTGAGGACATGACTCCCTTTTCTTTACCAGTTCCTTCTTTAGTATGTCAGAGCAAAGAACTGCACTCTGGTATTATTAATATTTTAACTGTCTTAGAAATTTTGATTTGCTAGCTTGCATGTTTGTGTTTGCTCGTAGTTTCATGTTGAGTTGAGGGTAGAAAAATGCCCTCTATATATCTAAACAGAAATTCATCTGGATTTACAAAAAAGCCCCTTTTAATTTTGAAAGGGAGTCAAAATCAAGTTTAATTGGAAATTTGATTCCAAGACCTAATTTGTTTTTTACTTCCAGTCCTTTTTGACACTCATTTACAGTTCAGTTTCCTTTATTTAAAAGAAAAAGAAAAAAAGGAGATAAAAAAGTAAGTTAATAAAGAATTGTGGTGGCTTGACCTGGATGGCCGCCAGGTGCCCACCAAGCCACTCCATCATTCCTCTCCTCCAGCAGGATGGGGGGTGGGGTGGGGTAGAAAATAAGATGGAAAATACCTCGTGGATCAAGATAAAGGCAGTTTAATAAAGCCAAAGCAAAGGCCTTGTGTGGAAGCAAAGGAAAACAAAAGATCTGTTTTCTACTTCCCATCAGCAGGTGATGTCCAGCCTCTTCCCGGGAAGCAGGGCTTCAGTACGTGCAGCAGTTGCTCCGGAAGACAAACGTCATAGTAATGGAAGTCCCCCCCTCCTTTCTCTGAGCTTGTATTGCTGAGCCGAACACCCCTTTGGCCAGTTTGGGTCAGCTGTCCTGGCTGTGCCCCCTCCCCAGATCTTGCCCACCCCCAGCCTGCTGGGGAGGGGGAAAGTTGGAGCGACAGCCTGGGTGCTGTGCCAGCGCTGCTCAGCAGTAGCCAAAACACTGGTGGGATATCAACACCTCTCTGGCTACCGACACACAGCACAGCGCGGCAAGGGCTGCTATGGGGAGAATTAACTCCATCTCCGCCAGACCCAGTACAAAAAGTTTTATATGTCCCTGTCACCTGGAAATACTTCTCGCTTCCCTGCGGTGCACCGGCTCTCTCTGTTAGTGTCACGGGGTGATATAATTTGTGTGATTCACTTAGTGATTTCATATCTAAGGTCAGTGTTATGCTAACTGTGAGAGATTTCAGTAAAATTTTGGGTGTGGGAGTGCGTGTGCAGAGGCAAGGAAGTGACCTGACCTTTTCCATGGGTCATTCTAACGTTGGATGTAGTTTGTAACATGGGATGTCCTTTCCCTGTTGGCATACGCAGACTGCTGGCACGTGTAATGTACCGATCAGTCCGATCAGAAGGATTATCATGATAACGCCTGTAGCTGAAGGTGTGCAAGGAACAGCTACTCTGTGTGCAGAGGGATGGAGGGGTGGGAGTCTGTATTGTCCTGATTACAGGTTGGAGGAAATTGCAGAGATTGAGCTACTGTGCTTGTTTTAAGAAGTCCAAGGTATAAATTTGACTTCATGCAATCTATATGAAAGAGGCCCTCTTCTAAACACCTTTCCAATATGTGTGTAACTGCACGTTTTCAGATTCCTAGAGCTCAATATTGTTCTGCTAAAGGGGAAGGAAAAGGTAGAAGTGTATTCCCATCTTTGGCTGTTTCCCAGAAGACAATATTGGACTCTAATTCAGCTAAGTCTATTTGCTATCAAATTTTTGGCCTGTCTATTTTGAAATGTTCTCCGGGAAAAACATCTCATATCAGATAGTATCCTGGATGTGTCGTATGCAAAAATGCATACATGCGTTTTGTTTTGAAAACTTACATAGAAGCGTACATTTTCACATCTTTTTAAATAGTTTACTGTCAATGTTAGCTTTGATGACTTTTTTTGGTTGGTTGTTTTTTCCAGCAATATCAGAAAAAAGCTTTTTTTTCAGTCAGTGTCTTTTAAAAGAAATAATATCACTGAGCTGTTTTGTTAACTGGTAGAGGCTTGTGAGCTAAACCTTAGTTTTAGATGTGGCATGACTTAAAAATGGCAGTGAATAGCCAAATTCTGAAGTATCAGCTGAGAAGGGTCTTTTGCCTTTGAAGGCCTTTGGCACTAGCGCTGAAATTTCCTTGTATCATTTGAGAGCGATTTGCATGGTGAGACGAGAGCTACCTTCAAGGCATTCTGCTCCAGTGCTAAAGCAGAAGGTCTATTCCAAGAGACATTGGCTCTCCTAACAGTATAAAGAAATGATCTGTCATCAGTTGTGTTTTTGAATGCTTAGTTTACTCCTTTCAGGTTCACAGATCCCCACATGCAAGTGGCCATTCTTTTGTCAAGTCACTCCTGGCAACGGAGGTACATAGAGATATTTTAATTAGCTAAGGAAGGCGAATCTTTTCACTCTAATTTAGTATGTTCAAGTGCCAGTAAAATAGCAGTTAAAGGAGAGCCAAATAATGCTGTTTATTTGGCTTTTAAAGTTTTTTTTTTTAGTCGTCAAGGCTATTGAGAGCTCGTTGTCGTAAGTCAAGAGTTAAAGATTTGATATAACTCTGACACTGTTAAGAAGGATAAAACGGAGAGGAGTAGCTGGGCAATTTTTAATGGAGAAAGTAGTTCATATCCCATTCTCAGGCTGGTATGCTCTTATCAGTGGATTTAGGCGACAGCTCCTCAGTTTTTGGAAGATGTATCTTAATTCAGCATCTTGCCTTGGATGGATCATTCTGCTGCATTTATAGAAGTAAACTGATTTGTACATCTTTTGAGTGAGAGCTGCATAGATTGCTGCCAATCTTTCAAAGCAGAAATACAAAAGCTGTTAGTGTGTTCTTTTGCAAGATGAGTAGTATTGTTCTAACAATTCCTCTATCCAGTCCCACTGACTGACAGAGGACTTTGAGAAGTCTGTAGCATTCTGGGGGACATTCATACCTGACACTCTCCCAGGACAGCTGCTTTAGAAAACACGCTTTTACATTCATGTATAACCTATTTCCTCTACCAAACCCAGGAAGGCATTGTTAATACTGAATTCATAGCATTTACGTTATGTTTGGCATAAAAAGGAGGTCAAACATTAGCCTTTGAGTCTGCTGCGTTGAGGTGAGCAATCTCATTAGCGATGTAGGGAATGTTCCTGGTTGGGAGTAACATGAAATGTTGCATAATATCTGTTCAGAAATACAGTTTCCTCAGTGTAATGGCTGTTCACATGATTCCAGTTTGAAAGATGGACATGGCATGTCATGAAAAGACCAGAAACTAAACATGCTGACACATTTGGAATTTCTCTATAACATACGGGTTTAAAAAAAATAAAAAGGAAAAGGAAAACGAAAACACCAGCACTAGATGTAAGGCTTTGTGCTCTGCAGACTCGGGAGCCTGGATATGTGTCATTCATTCCAGATTTTCCACTGTGTCTCAAGGGGTCATTCAGGCACCTCTGCCTGGATTGATAATGTAGCATTGCTTTGCAGAGGCCATCGGGAGTAAAGGAAAATGGACATTCTTTTCTTTTGTTGTATAATATTCTGTCTCCTTCTATCAGTGTATCAGGTCTTTCACCAGTGGTAATATTTTTAATAATATATAATTTTAAGTGGCAGCAAAGACAGTTAAGAAATAAACATGGTTACACAGATCGTGAAAGTATTGTGTGCAATATTTAAAAACTGAAATATATATTTAAAAACTGAAAAGGATAAATATATGCTATGTACTGTACTAACAAACGATTGTAATGATTTATAGTTTATCTACACACATTTTGGCTCCTGCTGATTGTTCAGTCATAAATATGTTAATGCTTAATTTGCATGATTCGTTGCACCATATTTAGATTTGCATTTAATTAATCCCATGTTTCAAAGTTTCTCCTCCTAGATGCCTCCAGAAACCAAGAACATTTTCTCTCCTTGACATATAATTTGGCTTCTGGGATTTTCAGGGGGGATGGAAGGGGGCATGGGAAGGGAATTGTAGAATTTGGAAGGGCATTGTTTGTAGCATTGGTAATTGCCCAAAACTACACAAGTGCTCTGATAGTCCTCCTGCTATTGATAAATTGTGCTAATATTTGGCATGTGTATGCACCCATGGATAAACTGTTCATCGTTTTTGAGAACAGAAGGGCATTTCCCTAGAACCAGACTGGCAGAACCCAAAAAGAGATTCAAAACCTTTTTTCTTTTTTTTTTTTTCACTTTTTATATAGTCTGCCATGTAATCCACTCCTAGGAATACCCAGGCATTTTCACCTAACAAGCTCCTTACCATCACAGGAACTTACAACACAGGAAAGTCTTTGATCTCTCTGATGGCACATGGCACACAATAGGATTTTAGTCTTCTTGTCTCTTACTTGTGAGGTTATAGGTTGCTGGAACTGTTCTGTGGCATGTCAACAGGATCTTGACAACAGACATGGACCTGTTGGAGTGGGGCCAGAGGAGGCCACCAAAATGCTCAGAGCGATGGAACAGCTCTGCTGGGAGGCCAGGCTGGGAGAGTTGGGGTTGTTCAGCCTGGAGAAGAGAAGGCTCCGGGGAGACCTTAGTGCAGCTGCCAGGACTTAAAGGGGGATGATAAGAAAAATGTTCATTGCAGGGGGGTTGGACTGGATGACCTTTAAAGGTTCCTTCCAACCCAAACTATTCTACGCTTCTATGCTCTCTAGACTAACGGGGGGAAAAAAAAAAGTTGTCTTATGGCTTTCTTAGGATTGTAGGAATAAGACTTGGTAACCCTGGTTGTGCTTTTTGTCTAATCTTCCACTCCATTTAAAATAGGCATTCAAAGATGCAAAACCTTTCCAGCAACTCAACAAGATGGTTTTGGTCTAATAAAAACAAAGTAAATTAAGGATGAGGCATGACCGTTTATTGCTGAGCAATAGTTAAGACTGAGATAGAATTTGTCTCAACTGTTTTGGCATGGCTTGAAGACACAACTTGAAAATTGATTCCTCTTTTGGAAAAGGCTACCTCTACTGTTCTGGGGTATTTGAATCAAGTGTTAATCATAATGCCAGAGTTTCCTACAAAAAAAACCTGAAGGGAGTTTCTGGTTTTACAGACAGGATTTACAGAGTTAGCCAGTTTAGCTCTGTTTCTTCATGTCTGCAGGTGGCTTTTGGATGAAGGATAATAAAAATAAAGCCAAAAAGGAATTATGGATTAAATTACTTTGCTTTTAAGAACTGTGCTTGCTTTGAAATAAACCATAGATTGTTACAATAGAGTTTATAAATTAAATAACATATATTCATTTACCTTTTTGCATAAGTATTTTTTTATAAATTACTGCAGTTAATCAGGTGAATGGGCTCAATGGTCACCTCATTTCAAAAACTCCCATTGTTTTGAGACTTAGAAATACAGGGATCAAAAAGGACTTCTTTATGTATTCAAAATACAAGTCCTGTAATATCTAAAATGAACGTTAGAAAAACAAACAAAATAATCCTTTTTGTAAATTCCAGTTCTGGTATAAGCTTTCTTTTAAGTCACAGGAGCCAGCTATGAATGCAGTACAAAATCCAATTTAGCAAAATAACATCTGGTTTTGGTTTAGATATATTGTACTTTTAATATGGAGTTTTACCTTTCTGATTAAGTACTTGTACAAGGAAAAGCAGGTTATTTCAGCAGCCGCAATGGCTCATATAATTGGTCAAACAGAACATCAGACAAATTATTTTCATTATGCATTTCAAATGAGAGCAGAATGGAGTAGTGCCATAGGCTTCCAGTTACTGACCTCACGGAGCAGCTATGCTGCACTCGGACACGAAAACAGTTAAAGAGGGGCTTGTAAGACTCCTTGTTTACGTTTGTTTTTCTTCTAAATTCTGATAAATATTTCCTCCACACTGAACTGGTATTTCTCGCGTTCACGATCACGGAAACTTTTGTGATTTGTCCGGGTGCCGGTTTGTCCAAGTTTTTGTGCTGCTCTCATCACGCATCTGATAGCTGACCACATTAAGTGTTTATTGAAAAGTGATGCCTAAGCACTGTTTTTAGTTTTCTTCGGTCTGTGTAATAGTTGATTTTGACAGCTTGGTGAAGGAGAAGTGCAGCTGTGCTCCACTTAAGAGTGGCTGCCAGAGGAGTGGGGCCCTCACCCTACGCTTCGCTTCCTTCGTTGTGCTGCTTTGCACGGTCGTGTTCTGAGCTCAGAGAACCAGAAAGTTAAACCAGGAAAAAAAAAGGGTGTTTGAGAGACCTATTTCATGGCCCAGCTTGATGTCCACCAGCACAGCTTCCAGCGCCAGCACTGAGAGCAGAAGCCTGTGACAAGGGACGTGTCCCAGAAGAGACCACGCGGCTGCTTCTTTCGAGGGTGGGCGCGCTTAACCTGCCATCTGACATGCGTTTTGGTTTTGATGGCACAACAGAGCTTGGGGACCGCCCCGTGCTAAGTGCAGAAACTTGTATCGAGCTCTTTGCTACCTCCAAGAACTCAGCAAAAAGAACGTTTCACTTAGGAAATGGAGAATTTCGGGGACACCTCGTTCCCTTTCCTTTTCCGTTCTCACTTTCTGTTCAGCAGACACGTCTGGGCTCTCTCGAAACCTGTCCACCTCGCTCCTGAGCGTGGAAGTCCCTTGCCACAGGTCAGTTGTTGCACTGAGTTTAGCTCTGTGAGGCTGCAGCCAAGCGGACGGACTCGAACAGGCAAATGGTGTTTTGCCAGAAGAATCAGAAATTCTTATCTGGGTACTCAGTAAGAAGGCAGTAAAAAACCCGGAGCCCTGGTCCCACGTTGCCTCTGGGGCTGATGCCGTCGCATTTGCTACCATGTTCTGAACGGTCTTTGGCCCTTGTCCACCGCCAGCCTGCTCAAGCATAAATTTAGAAGCAAGAGGTTTAAGTCTGTCGAAACGACACACCTGTATTGTTTTATTTTCCTGCAGCGTACTTCGCAGTCACAACTTTTTTATGCAACGTTAGTAAGACAGTTTAAGAAAAAAACAAAACAAAACAAAAAACCCAGACCAACCAACCACAGTTATTAACACTTACACTATGAAAAAACTTACACTTACACTTACTGAAATATGCCATGGCCTCTGTACGGCAGTTTTCTTAGCTAGCTGGTATTTCTGCTCTATCAGTAAAATATCTCACTCATATGACGTCAATTCTTTTCCATTTTCTAATTGCCTGTGTAAAAACAGAAAAAGGGTAAGATTGGGTATGCACATTTACAATGCATACTCACCTTTATACAGTCATGGTTTAATATATGTAAAGTTTTAGTACATTTATAGGTAAATGATAATGTTTTTTGCAGCTATGCACAAACAGGACAGACACCGAGGTCACTTTTTTAATGATGGGCAAAGCAAGGTTTTTTTTTTAAATTCCTAGGATATGAAGTTATTTAAGAATAAAAGATCGAAGCAGTTTGATCAGCATCCGTTTCCCCCATTAGACGTGTACATCTCTGATTTATCATAACTTAGCACGCAGCTCCTGGTTTCAGACTGGGAGAGATGACCATATGTGCCTTGGCACTTCTTCCTAACACACAGAAAAAACACATATGTGGAAGGAAAACGAAAATGTTTGAGAATCCATAAAACGTGTGGATGAAATCCAGGTTCTTCTGCAGTTTATTAATATTTTTCTGGCTGTTCATCCTAGTAATGTATATGCATTTGTACATGAAATATATGGAAATTTTTTCAGTAATAATATTCAGTTATTGACAACTGTATATCCTCAGTGCCCAATGATTTAATTTTTCAGGAACTGTCTTTTAGCAGTTTATTCTGCTAAATAGCATGTCATTCTGCATGTTCAGAGCAGAATAACAGTATCGGGGATTGATTATGGTAGAACTTGTCTGTAGGTGAATAACCAGTAACAACTGGCTAGAGACGTAGTCATGCAAAATTTGGGGGAGAAGGTTAGAAAGTGATGGGAGAAGAGGATGCCACATCTTCATATTTTCAAGGAGTCTAATTTTTGGAAACTCTCGCTTATCTAGGCATCTGTGGAACACGTTAACCATTGGGCATTTCTGAAAAACATGACCTACAGGATTCTCAACAACTATGAAAACATTTATAGGTTGATATTATTATTATTATAATTTTTAATCATTACTGTTTAAAACTTTACTGGTTTTAAAGAAGTAAAATCCTACAGAAATGTGAGGAGGGGCAATACCAGTTTGCTGGAGTTTGATTTGACTATATTTTTTCTGTAACGTACCACATGTAGACGTACGATATGTAATAAGCAATGTCATGATATACCGCAGTTGCCTCTGGGGCGGTTATTAGCTTGCTCAGCCATTGCAGGTAGAAAAGTGGTAACAATCTGATCAATTCTGCAGGCATAAATCTGCAAAAATACTGCCTTTTGTAGTTCTTTTTTTCTTTGAATTGTCATGGCAGTATTCTCAGTGGATATTCTGTTTTTACTGAGATGCATTGAAGTATATGTAGTCAGCACAAACTTGGAACGCATACATTACTCTTTAAATAATTTTTGCTGAAAATTGAGGTTATCACTCCTAGTCATTTTGGTTTTAACCATCGGTTGCTGTCTATCAGCTAAACTAGTCCATGTACCAAGAAATAAAACATCATGTTAAATATACGGAAAATATGGAAAGGAATGAATCATCTCTTTGTAGTGGATGAAAACGCAGAAGTGCAGAAATATTTTGCTGAATGGCCAAAAACTAAACAGCTGTTCAGATCCATAATTCTTGGGTCCTTGTATCTTCTGATGGTAGTCCTTGTCATGACTAACCAAAAGGTTGCCTTTTGCTCATTTTATGTAATGTCCTTTCAAAAGACGTTTTGGTACTGGTGAAATTTAGAACCTGTTTTCCTTCTCACCTTTGCCCCTTTCTGTCTTCTTTTTGAAGAGGCCCATTACTTCTACATAATTTTTTTCACACCTCATCTGTATTTTCACATTTTTGAATGGCTGCCAAAATAGTAGTGGAATTACTGGGTTTACCTGTATGCTCTTTGTCTTGTTTCCAGCTGGAAGTCTTTTTTCTTGTGGTTCACTCGCCAGGATTTATCCTCAGGTGATAATAACTTTAATGTACTTTCTGCCAGTTTCTATTTCATCATGTTACCTCTTGCACTTGACGGTTC
>NW_010526738.1:11779-51791 GCF_000687285.1 Phaethon lepturus
AACAGCAAAATGCAAAAGGGAACAGAATTGCCACATCAGAAACATTTGATGGCAGGGGGGTGAGGGGTAAAGGAGCTTGGTTTTGGTTTTAGTAATAATAATAGCAATAATAAAACCACAAAGGCGAAAGAAATTCTTTTTGCGGTCTGAAGTATTAGTTGGTGTTCAACAAATAACCAGGGGCAGAAAAGGTGATCAAAGCAAAATTGATCCTGTTTGTGTTTTCTCTAGATGTCATTACACCTGATGTCTTGACATTTCTAAAAGCGCCTCAGAAGGAACAGCTATATGATTCTTTTGTTCTCTGATACATTTGTGAGTTAGGACAATGTTCATTTGATTTCAGACTGGGAAGGCTGAGGCAGGGAGGTTAACAAATATTTTGCAGATTGTACGTTAAACAGAGGGGGAGCCTTGCATTTTCAACCCCTTATAATAGCTTAGTCTTATAGGCAACAGCCAGACTGGACCAACCTGCACTATTTGTTGAAGTACTCTAATTTTTAGCTGGTTTATGCTGGGTTTTGGCTAACCCATCTATGTGGAAGGGTATCTGGAATCTGTTCTCCATTGGACCTTCAAGGGCTACTTGTGGCCACCATGGAGTGTGATATCAAGCCCAGCCCTGTTGCTGGGAATCTCAGTGACTTCCTGGATCCATGAGCCTGTGTATGTTGATAGGATTTCCATCTTTTTTAGGTTATTAGTTCTTCATGTTACTGAAGAAAGCTTTGCAGTGGGTAGTGAGGTCTTTGCTGAAGTGGGTCAGTTTGCATCAGCTTATTCAATCCATGAGAAACTTCCGCTAAAGGAAGGTCTGTACTCTTGGGATGATGGAAGTATTGGCTTGGAGGTACAAAGCAATTACTCAACCAGCACTACTTCTTCAAGCCTCTCCATCAATACAGGATGGTCACTTCAGCAGTTTGAGCTGACCTTATTGCTGGGATGTTGTGCAGAGCTGGACAACACAGTTTAACCAGTTCTTGTGAGGCCAGCAGGAGTAGGGAAGTGATCGTGCCCCTGTACTCAGCACTGGTGAGGCCGCACCCCAAATACTGTGTTCAGTTTTGGGCACCTTACTACAAGAAGGACATTGAGGTGCTGGAGCGTGTCCAAAGAAGGGTAATGAAGCTGGTGAGGGGTCTGGAGCACAAATCTGATGAGGAGCGGCTGAGGGAACTGGGATTGTTTAGTCTGGAGAAGAGGAGGCTGAGGGCTGAGGGGAGACCTATCGCTCTCTACAACTACCTGAAAGGGGGTTGTGGTGAGGTCAGTGTTGGTCTCTTCTCCCAAGTAACCAGCGATAGGAAGAGAGGAAATGGCCTCAAGTTGCGCCAGGGAAGGTTTACACTAGATATTAGGAAAAATGCCTTTACTGAGAGAGTGATCAAGCATTGGAACAGGCTGCCCAGGGAAGTGGTGGAGTCACCATCACTGGAGGTGTTCAAAAAACATGTGGATGTGGCACTTTGGGACATGGTTTAGTGGGCATGGTGGTGTTGGGTTGATGGTTGGACTTGATGATCTTAAAGGTCTTTTCCAACCTTAATGATTCTGTGTGATTCTGTGATTGAAAATTCAATGAGAACAACCACCAAAGCCCTTCAGACTGAAAGAGCACACGTATTTCTACAACAATAAATACACCTGTATGTAAAATTGCATGGCTATATTGTTTTTATTCTTCTACTGTAAAATACTTATAAAATTAACCACTCACTTATCTTAGTCATTTGTTCTTAATGTATGGTTCATAAACAACCCATTGGCAAAACTCCAATGAAGCTTTATAGAGGCTATTCTCTACTAAAATGTATTTTAACAATTAATCATTTTAACATTTCATAGGAAGGCAGTAGCAGAGCTGGAGAGATGTAAAAAGGGTGAGGTACAGTTAAATAATTTCTAAAATTCTCTGCTGGAGACATAGTGGGGTATTCCCAGCTGATCTGTTATATCAAACTATAAACAATGATCTTACTGGTTGAATTATTTAACATTTACTTCATTGATAGTAGTACTTGTTTTCATAGAAAAAAAATGTGTTATTAATGTCATTATACATATAAACCTTAAAGGAACCGGGAATGCTGTTTTTCCTATAAAACATCAGGGGGTACCTGGGACAGTTGTGCCTTTGTGTATAAACTCTACGAGTTTTTATTTGATGTAGTTGCATCAGCTTTTGTGATACTTTGATTTTTATTCATTATGAGCTCTTTATTCATGTTTTGTTATCACTGTTTTGACCTGAAGTACTGCATGTCTGTAGTGTTTTTTCAGGGATACTGGAAAAGCTGTAGGTATTCTATAAGGCCGTTTCTAAATATGATAGAAAATCTCCTGAAAAGTGCTTTAATTGGAGGTTTGTATTGACAAACAAAAAAAGTTTAGGAAAAAAACAACCCTCTCCTCCTGCTTTCCTAGGCTCAGCTTCACGCCAGACACCTCTCCTTCCTCCTTGTTATCACTGCAGGTTACCTCAGTCCCTTCGGTGAGGTGATGAGTGGTGTGGGAGGCTGGGGTCAGGACATAGCAGTTTCTCTCTGCTTCTCCTTCCTTCTCACAATTCTGTTCCACTGCTCCTTCGTTCTTACTCATTTCTCCTCATCCTCCATGGCCGCAGTCCCACTGGGGAATACCTGCTTCAGCATGGGCTTATCCGATGGCTGCAGTCTTTTTGGGGGTGTGCCCTCCTACTGCTCTGGTCCTGTTTTTCCCTCATTCTCTCCTCCTTGGCATTTTCTGTCCTTTATTAAATATGTTTTCACAGAGGTGCCATCAGCTTGGCTGATGGGATCAGCTGTATCTGTCATGGTCTGTTTGGATCTCTTAAATTTACAGGACAAGGTACTCTGTAAATTAAATTTATATAACATAAACAAACTAGCTGTAACCATTCATACTATAAGGGATCCATGTTATGTCTGAAAAGATAACAATTTAATCATTAACTACTCAAATTGATGAAAAATTGGTGAATTATTTATGTTCCCACTTTAAGTATTCCACTTTTCTGAGAAGCAAATGGTACTGATCATGTGAGAGGAAGGTCAAAGAAAGTGTACCTCCCCTGATGAGTGAGACTGGCAATCTGCTAACAGATGAGAAGGCGGCTAAGGTATTCAGCCACTTCTTTGCCTCAGTCTTCACTGGCAGTGTCTCTTCCCACACCTTTTGAGTGGATGGCCTGCCAGACAGCGACTGGAGGAGTAAAGTCCCTCCCACTGGAAGAGAAGATCAGGTTCGAGACCACCTGAGGAACCTGAACAAGGCTGAGGGGCCTGAACAAGACTATGGGACTTGACAAGGTGCATCCCAGAGTCCTGAGGGAACTGGCTGATGTAGTTGCCAAGCCACTCTCCATGATATTTGAAAAGTCATGGAAGTCAGGCGAAGTCCCTGGTGACTGGAAAAAGGAAAACGTTGCACCCATTCTTAAAAAGGGTAGCAAGGAGGACCCTGGGAACTACTGATTGTTGGCCTCACTTCTGTGCCAGGAAAGATCATGGAGTGATCCTCCTAGAAGCTACGCTAAGGCACATAGAGGACAGGGAGGTGATTCAAGACATCCAGCATGGCTTCACAAAGGGCAAGTCCTGCCTGACAAACCTAGTGGCCTTCTATGATGGAGTGACCACATCAGTGGACAAGGGAAGAACTACCAAAGTTGCCTATCTGGAGTTTTGTAAGGCCTTTGACATGGTCCCCCACAACATCCTTCTATATACATTGGGTGGATGAGGAATTGGTTGGATGGCCACTCCAGAGAGTAGTGGTCAATGGCTCAATGTCCAGATGGAGATCAGTGATGAGCAGTGTCTCTCAGGGGTCCATACTGGGACCAGTACTCTCTAATATCTTCATCAATGACAGACAGTGGGATCGAGTGCACCCTCAGCAGCTGGCATGCCTGAGGGACGGGATGCTATCCAGAGGGACCTGGACAAGCTCAAGGAATGGGCCCTTGTGAACCTCAGGAGGTTCAACAAGACCAAGTACAGGCTGGGGGATGAAGGGATGGAGCACAGCCCTGCTGAGAAGGACTTGGGGGTCCTGGTGGATGAAAAGCTGGACATGAGCTGGCAATGTGCGCTAGCAGCCCAGAAGGCCAACCGTCTCCTGGGCTGCACCCAAAGCAGCGTGGCCGGCAGGGCAAGGATTCTGCCCCTCTGCTCCGCTCTGCTGAGACCCCTCCTGCAGTGCTGCGTCTAGCTCTGGAGCCCTCAGCCCAGGAGAGACATGGACCTGTTGGAGCGGGTCCAGAGATGGGCCACAAAAATTATCAGTATACAAGAATAATTTCTCTCTGTTTTCCAGAGAATTATAAGGATAACTCAAGGTTTGAGTAGCCTTCACAGAGGAACCCCTCTCCTGTGAAGAAAGGCTGAGAGAGGTGGGGTTGTTCAACCTGGAGAAGAGAAGGCTCCGGGGAGACCTTATTGCAGCTGCCAGGACTTAAAGTGGGCTGATAAGAAAGAGGGGGACAGACTTTTTAGCAGGGCCTGTTGCAACAGGACAAGGGATGATGGTTTTAAACTAAAAGAGGGTAGATTTCAACTAGGTATAAGGAAGAAATTTTTCACAATGAGGATGGTGAACCGCAGGCCCAGTTAGTGTACATTTTTCTCATTATCCAAAGCAATAGTAGGTGCAGGGGTGGAGGGGAGAAGCAGCTCTCAATCTCCCTTTCCTCATCTCCACTCTGCAAAGCTACATGGGTTTTGTTGCAACATGTTCTTTGGGTCTTTTCAGAAATTGGTTTGCTTAGAAAAAGAAAATACAGTTTTTACCTTAGGCTTTTTACCTTTTCTTTTTTTTTTTAATTTTATATCAATTTCTTTAAGAAACTGCTCATCAAAAATGTACTTATGCTACAAAAGCCTACAAAAGGCTTTCATGTTTTTTGAAATACAATATTTTGTAAAACAGGCAAAGCTTTAGGCTTTTTAATACTTCTTAATTATTTTCTTTCAGAATCAGTATTAGTTGCTAAACTTTACTTGATTTTACAAATATTTTTGGTCCTTCTGACATTCTTTTTCAGTTAAATTTTGGTATGAGTATTTGGAGTCCTAAAATGAATTGTTACTAGTAGACAAAAAGAAAAAGTTTAATACACAGGGAAGGACATACTGTTTAAGGCTACTTGTCCCTAGTACTATGTAGTTTTCAATCTGTCTCCTCTCACCCCTTCTCCCTCTCCACAAATAATTACTTCCTACTTCCTTTTGGAAATCTCTTTTTTATGAGAAGGTGAGGAATTGGGCAATATAAAAGTTGTTATTTCCACTATGTCATGCTTCATACCTGATATTTCCATTTCATCATGACATTCGAATTTGCTTTAGAGCGTCTTTGGCAAAGGGTGACATCTAGTTCCCAAAAATCTGTGTAACATCTGTCTGAGCAGACAGCTTGTATGTACAGTATACCCTCTCAAAAAGACATCATGACGAAAATCCTGACTTTATTGAAATCTTCAAGATTTCCGTGGGCTCTGGATTTTACCATGGGTAAAAGAAACATGTCTGACCACTGGTGGATAATGTCCTAACATCTCTGCAGTGTGCTAATGCCACCCGTAAATGCAGGGAAAATAAACTTGAAGAAGAGAGATCCCAGTTGTACAACATCCCTTTGGCAATGGAGACTGAAATAACATCCTTTGGGAGAGATAATAAATCACCCATCACTATCCTGTGGTTCTTAGGGCAGTTTTCTTGGATTTATTCACATCAAAAAAACCTCTGTAGGTTGATTCTTATGGTTTGTCACCAGAAGTCCTTGCAGCACTTTTTCTCATGCCCATTCTGTATTCAGTACCTTTCAGATTTTTCCTCTTTTCATTAACGTATTCTGGCTGTGGTTTTAAGGGGGTCCGAGAGTTAGGTGCTTGTTGCATTGGAATATAAATATAGGGAGATCTCCTGAGTTCCACTGGGGAAAAACAGCTGTGAACAATTTAATTCTAAGTAACACAAAGAGAAGATTTTAATTTTCACACATGTATTTTCACTTCTGACTAGTGGAACACCATATAGTTAGGAAGTTGCATGATTATCCCAAAGCGAAACAGCTGTCTTGGCTCTAATCTTGCCCTCCTATCCTTCCAATGAGGCTTTTTGATTAACTTTTTATTCTTAGGATAGTAATTTGTACCAAGGATCTAATTAAGAACTTTATGTAACACAGCCAAGTCCTCCTTTTGCAAGTCTGTCTCACCTCAGTCCTACTAATCTTGCAGCTTTCGGTATGCAGCATTCTGAAATGTCTGATATTTCAAGCTATCTCTTCTGGTTGAAAACAATTTCAGCTATTGAGAATCAGGAACAGGATTCATTTGATTCTTTGGTCCCGGTAAGGAAAACTGTAACATACCTCTAAAATAAGGCACATTTTTAAATTTTAAATTCTGAGGGTGAGGCTTCTTTTGGGGGGCACAATGGCTTAAACTGAACTTCTCTTTTGAGCTCAATGAACCCGGACCTCTGACCATAGGTCTTCTGTGTTTCTTACTGATGAATAGGTGAGTGGGAAAGAGCAGCCATTATTAAAAGCTGGTGATTTCTGGGGAGAAAATGTGTAGTTCTATATGGCTGGAGTTAAAAGAGAGTGTCAACCTTTCTATTTTATCATTACTTTAATGATAAAGAAAAGAGATAGCTGCATTACATATGATTCCTATTTCCAGAAAATTATATAATTGAGATATAGCTTTTAAATGAGACAGTATTTATCAACTGTATTTAATAAATATAAACGGAACATATGGGTACTACTGCTTATCTTCAAATGACATACAGCAATATGACATTGTACATTGTTATAAAATAAAGCAATTAAGTTGACTGATCCCTTCTATGTTTACATGAATATGCATTACTAATTTAAATCATATTTTACTTTCAAATATTTTGAAAAACATTTTACTTATATTAGTGTCATGTGCACTGGAAATATTTATTTTCCCATTTGCAGTAGCAGATGCAGGATGATGCTTCTGGTGACGGGGTTAGGTAAAGCAGACAGAGCATGCTGGAGAGGAAAGAAAAGAGTGTCTTGCTTTCTTCCATGTATCTTCATATCATGTGAAATATAAATTTGATGGAGTATCTTTAAATGAAGGTACAGTAATATTGTTGCAGAGACATATATCTGAACTGTTAAGTATATTATCAATAATCTGAAGAATTACTTAGGTACTAACTACATCAGCTCAGCACTGAGCTAGTACGTGAGCAAAACGGAGAGACTTCAGTACCAGATGGGCTGATAGCAAAAGATGCTTGGACCCCTGTTTGTGTATGCGTAGAGAGCTTATACTACAGTCAAAGAAGACATGTCAAACTGTGTCACAAAGCAGATCGTAGCATCTGAAGGATGGGCTGACTTTAACTTTGGAGTCTCTTGATTTCTCCTTGTTACGGTTGCCCTAAAAAAACTGGTGCCTCCCACAGATTCTGTGTTCTTCTTGCTGTAATTCTATATTCTAATAAGTTCTTCTATGTCATTTTTCTCCCATTCCTCTGAAGCACACGATGTTCCCATTTCTTGTCCTCCCAACCAAACATTTATTTAGTATCAGGGTCAGGTCTGCAGTGGGGTTTTTATATGTTAGTGCTCAGAATTGGTGCACCTGCCTGTGAAGTTGGTTAGCTTTTGGAAAGGACCGTCAGATTAGGTGTTAATTTTCCCCAGACGTCCTATGGCGAAAGTCAGGATTTACAACAGGCTGAGAATGGTAAAGGTGATATTTCTGCCAGGCATCATGATTTACTGGAGGAGGGGGATATGTTGAAGATTTTTTATTTCATTTGGTGGGTGGAATTGGTGCCTAAAAAGACAAGGTAGGAGGAGACTGGATCTCTCCAAAGGGTTCTTTGGTAAGGCTGCCTCATGTCTGAATGTCAGTTGCATGAGATAGATGCTGAGTTGTTTTTGAGGTTGAAGCACTGTTGTACAGGCACAAAGGAAATCTAAGTTGCTAAAGCTGAATATTTTGAGGACTGCATTCTTGGATTCCGATGCCTATATTCTACTTACATCCTGCCTTAAGCCGCCAGCTCCTTTTGTGTTTCTAGATGCTATGCTTAGTCCTTTTCCAGGTGTTGTCTCCTATCACCTGATGTACGTAATTCTTTGTCAGGAAATATTTTCTTTTTCCTTCCTAACAGTAATCAAAGCTTGTTTCTGAAAGTCCTCTCCTGGAGTTTTTCCATTAAAAACAGAGAAACAAAACACCATCATATCAGAGACAGACATCCAAGAGCTGCTTATTGTTACTGTTGTTGTTGTTCTTGTTGTTGTTATTGGAAGAGGCTGGCTTGATGTTATAAATCATTTAATGTTCCAGTGTTTTGGGGGATCATATAAATGCGTGCAAGGTTGTTGTGACAGTTGAAGTTCCTCTAATTGATTTGCAACCTGTCTTCTCAATCTTGGTAGATCGTTTCTGACAGTTTTTAGGTTTTATGTCTTTCTGTTGCATTCATTGTTCAGTACAGGCACAGTAAGAGGACGATGTTGTCTCTGTGTACAAGGAAGGTTGTTTCATTTTGTGGGATAAGTGGCTTTTAGTTATACACATTCATACAGTAAATCCAGAGAGTGCAGAACTCTCCTAGTCCTGTCCAGGTCACTGTTATTAATGCATATGAATAGTAGCATCCTAGATTTGTGTGTCTTACACAGCAGAAAATATGTCTTGAAATCAGTAACTAAAAGATATCCTGTAATCTAAGAATAATCATACTTCAAAGTGGTGTTTGTGTTACGTTCTATGACTGCCTCATGAATAAAATGCCATCTTACTTGCTGCTAGATAAGTCACTGTTAAAATTGCCCCCATCTGTTTTAATTCCGTTGATGATGATAATTTTTTACTCAGTGTTTCTGCATCCAATTCTAGCCAAAACAACACTGTTTAGAAATGACAGAATGTTAAAATGTAAAGAAGAGGAAAGACCTCATAGGTCATGTTGCCCATCTGCCAGAATGTGAGTACAGCCTACAGTATGTATTTTAGTGCTTAGTCTAAGTTTATACAAAGAGTTTTAGGTAACAGAGGTTCTCTCTCTTCTCTAGGGAGATTATACTATAGGTTGATGAAATTGTCACACAGTTGTATCAGTGTATAAAACCTGCTTGCCTGCCCTTGGCATGAAATTGAAAAATATTCCCATGTTAAAAAGAGCAAAATATTTGTTGAAAAACAAGCAAGTATAATTTTCCCGATTTGAAGTGTTTCTCAGCATCATTCATAACATCAAAGATTTTCTTTTACATTTCTTCCTTTTTTTGTTTTTAGTCTATCTTCTTAAGTCTGTCGTTTTCGAATTGACACACCTATTTGCACCCTTAATCTAATTTTGTCAGGTTCACAAGGATGCTCTTCTCTTGATTACTTCTTGACAGGAATTCCTTCCTTTTTGTTTTCGTGGGCCTATAATTTTGATTTAAATTAGGTGTATTTTTAAGGTCCTGTACAAGTTCTTTGGAAGACTATCCGTTCTGCTTTACCCTCCAGTCACGTTGTTTGTGTTTCTCAGACTTAACAGTGTCCCCAGGCATTTTCTTTACTTAAGCGATGACATACAGTAGAGCTGCTTTTATGGCACTATTACTGTTCATCTCAAGTTCAATCCCTTTACATGGTTTCATTATTCTACAAACCTGTGGAACCATGTTGCATTGGTTTCCTGTTTTGAAATTTTTTGGTGAATGCTATTTCTAAGAATTAAGAGTTTGACAGCAATAGCATCTTAATAGACGACATGTTAGCAGAAGAAGATGTAGCTTTCCTTCTCTGTGGAAAGCTCCTCTATGAACAACAATCAGTTGCTGCTTCATGTGTTTCTGTTTTCACATGATAACTTTCCTTTCCTTGTGGCTGCAGTACTGCTTCCACTTTCTCTTTGCTGCCTCTGCTACTCAAGTCATAAAGACCTTGATCTTTCACTTTATTCTGCTCTTGCAGTCTCACCTCCAATACATGATTTGTAGATTCATCAGAAAATAGGATGAATATATGAAAGATACTGAACAAATATCTGTTCTACAGCAAAATTTCAGAAGAGGTGTGTTACAGGCAAAGCAGACTTGACTTGTGGAATTTCACTTTACTGCCAATTAACAAAAAGATTTTATTATTAAGTATTGAGAAACAAAGAAGATAAATGGCTAAGCTAACACTTAGGGAAAACACCTCTTTGCCAGGCTCAGCTCCACTCCGGACACCTCTCCTGCACCCAGTTACATCGCTGGTCACACTCAGTCCCTCTGGCGAGGTGAAGGTGGCACAGGGAGTTTGGGTGGGGGTCAGGGTGTGGCAGGTTCTCTCTGCCACTCCTTGTTCCTCGCTCTTTTCTTCCACTGCTCTTTACTACTTCACCTGTTTCTCCTGCTCCAGCACGGGCCCTCTATGGGCTGCAGTCCCTTCAGGGTGTTACCTGCTCCACCATGGAGTACCAGAGGTGCGGCTAATGTCTTCTGAGTGGTTCCACCAAGAGGAAGCCACCAGCTTCGTTGGCTGCCTCAGCGCTGCCCTGTGGTGGGGCTGATGTGGAGCCGGCTGGAACCGGCTGTGTCCGGCATGGGGCAGCCCTGACTTCACCTGACAGAGGCCGCGCCCTCAGCCCCCGCCCCAGCACCTCACTGTGCCCAGCGCAAGGCGGAAGGCAGGTGTAATAGGAGCTTCATGTTTCAGCTCTGTATATTCCTTAAAAGGGGTGCCTGAACGTAGCAGATTAAGGTATAATAAGATACAAAGACTAGAAATAGGACTTCTTTTTTTCATCTGTGCACATTTTTTAACTACGAGGGAAATGGGTCCTAAAAACTAAAAGAAAATGGCATGTGTGCATCCACCATCTATCAATCTAAACCAAATTGCATCATCCTAAAGTGAACATTCTCTTTTTTCAGTCAAACCTGATGGCGTTACACCTGAGGAGAGTCCTTGCTAAGCTCAGCAGCCTGCGACGTTCCTGCTGGGTGCTGCAGTCTGTAAAATTATGGAAGAGTGGCGGTTTTAGCGTGCACTGCCCTGCAAGTCACCCACAGAGGACCCAGTCTCTCAGGCAGCAGGACCTTAGTTGAGAAACCTGAGATTAAAAACGGTTAGCAAGCCCTGTAGTAAAATACTGAAGAGTTGTAATTTACGTAACAGTGCAGCTCCATTGAGAAATGCATTTCGTGCCACATGAGACAAAACCTTCCAAAATGCCTGACTTGCCCTGAGTCCTGGAGAGCTTCACATCACACACCAACATGTCTTATCTCTTGAAATAACACACCGTGCGTGCAGTTGTCCTGCACTGATTTAGGGTTTGAAACAAGCTGTCGGCAAGTGATATATTTGGAATTATTTTTTTAATTTTATTCATCACATAGTGATTCTGGGACATGAAGGGACGCTCTGGGACATCAATTAAAACTTTTCCAGAGGACGTTAGGCTCGAAGTTTACATCTACTGACACAAAAAATCAGAATCTTCTTTGCTACACCACAGCCCAATTTAATTTTGAGTTCGTTGCAGATATTAAAAATCAAGTTTAATTCTTTAAGTTTTTGCTAAATAATGTTAAATATACATTGAGTAAAAGCATTTTCTCATATATATACTTAGCCAGGATCAGTGAGTTAAGTTGATGCATTTTATGGACCACAGTAACCCTGAGCTCTTCTCCCGGCAACTTCAGTGCTGAAACAGGATCAGTGGTGATTTTCCTACTTCTGTTATACCTGAGAACCTCTCAAAACTCTAAAGTCGCTTTCTTCTGTATTTCTTTTCTCTCTGTGGAGAGTTTTAGCTGTAGCACCGGCAAGTCTTGGTCTGTTCTGCTCTTGCCAAGCAGAGGTACGTGCTCCTTGCGACCGATCCCGTTATTTCTGGCGGCTGCATGCAGTGCTCGATGTAAATGGGTAGTTCCTAAAAGCAGATGTTCGGTTCTTTGGATTTTATGTTCTGATCAACCTCTTGAACAGATAGTGAGTTCTGTTAAAGTGTTTTCCCTATCTCACATTTAGTTTTACCCTCCCTTTTTTTTTGTTGTCTTCATCGGCATTGTAATTTTTAGTCCATTTCTTTCTGTGTTTTTGAGACTGGTTATAAAAGTCGCCTCGCAGGAATAAATGTTACACTCAGCCTGCAGGTACTTCAGGCTGTAAAAAGGTAACGGAGTAAGAGACTGGATAACTGCTTTGTGGGCTTGGTGTACCGTGATTTTGAAAGTTAAAAGCCGTGCCGCGGGCACTGCAGCCTTCACTTTTGAAGAGAAAGGAGGGATAGATGGGCTGTGGTTTTGCTTTGATTTTGTTTTCCTCTCTCTGGAAGGAGTTTTATCTTTGTGCACATCTCAAGGCAGGATCATGCACTTGTAGCATGCAGCGGTGTCAAAGAGGACGCCTAAAAACTGGGTGCACGCTTTTGTCCCAGACTGTGTTTGGGAGTATGTGTATACATATGTATGTGCACGTTTGTATGCGTATCGGGTCTTGTACACATACATATGTACACACACATGCACTTGTCTCGTTTCTGTGGAATGTTAAAACCCAGTTGCAGTGAAAAAAATTTTTAATGTAAATGTATGAAGTAGTCCACCCTCCTGAGTAATTCAATAAAGTAGTATATTTTCATGTTAAAAAAACTTAACAGGTATTTCACATTACTTTCCCGTTCCTTTGGTTGTGCAGCTCTTCTTGAGTTTCACACTGTTTTATAAAAAATCTGCACTAATATATGGATAATAAAGCTAATGCTTAGCCAAACTGTAGAAAACTTAAATCTTTAATATTTAAGAAAAAATGGGAATGCTCCAGTCAATGAGACGCTTTGCCATTGTTAACAAGTCTGTGGATAACATAAGCATTTTGTGTTACTGTTTTTTTCCCCTTGGATTTTAATTTCTGGATATTTAGCTAATGTGCTTTAAAAATAAGATACAAAACAATCTGAAAGAAGAATATTAAGTCATTTAATTGGTCCTAAATTACTTTTGCTTATTATTGCTTTCATGAACCTGCTGCTTAAATGGATGCATGCATTTATAAACCCTGCCAGGAAAAAAGCAACACTAATATTCAGTAGAAATGTGTTAGCTTGGTGCCTTGAATTTTGACTTTATTGAAGCAGATCAGTGTTTTACCCTTAACTTCAGTTATGGAGAGACTTTCACCCAGAAATTTTTAGATCTGATAGATGTAGCAGAATGACATTAAGATGTTTAAAATGGAAGATGTAACCAGTTTTGAGTAATTCCATAGTATAAAACAAGTTAGCTTAGCTCTTAGGTTTTCAGCAGCATCACTCCATAACACTTTATTTTTGCAGTGTATCTTTCCACTAATACCGATTGCAGTGGCAAGATTTTTCAAATATTTCATCTTTTCATAAAACTGCTACAAATTATATAAAAACTGGGAAAAATGTATACATATCAGATGTCAGAGTTTCAAAGATAATACACTTATAAAAAGACCATATGGAATGTATTTCAGTTTTTCTTCTCAATTCTGAAGTTGCCACATCCAGACTTAGGAACACACCAGAAAGTGGCATTGCCTGGGTGGGTTGAAGCTGTTATTTTCTTAAGAAATGTGCTTTGACACAGACTTTGGGGAAAGTTCTGAAGCACAGTGGAGATCAGAGCAGAGACCAGAGCAGAGATCTATGTAATAAATGAACATTATGGCCCATTCACTTTCAAAAGGCCATAAACACATGCTGAGGCGGCATATCCAAAACCAGGATTTAGGCCAAAATTTCTGTTCGAAGCTAGAGCAGTGGCGTAAGACACTTTGCATCAATTTCTTTTGTGAGTCAGTAGAGATGTGATAATGGCACCTCTGTGTGAGTCTTAGCATGGCATTTGGCATCGTAGAATGAGACAGATGGATCCACCCTGTGTAGCGATAGGAAGGTTATCACCTCAAAGTTTAATGGATAATCACATCTAGTTGAATAATATCTAATTGGAAATTCAGACGTACCATAATTATCCCTCATTCTCTACAGAGCTTTTCCCATTGACATTTCTGTGTCCTTCGCTGGATCTGATGTTGGGCAAAAAGTTGCCGTTACGTTAACCATGGCTAACTCAAACTGCTGACAGGCAGGATCAGTACAGGTGAAACTTCGGCAACTGTAAAGTAGGTGCTTTCTTGCCTCTGGCAGCCTGTAGGTCCACCCAGAAACGTTAGGTTTTCCTTAGGTCTAAGTTCTTTTTTGTTTAAATAATGCCACAGCTGATACAATTTTAAATAGGAAATTATTTCTACAGATTAAGTAAAAAACAATGCAAAACCCCAAGCCCAAAAATAAGGCTGCCAGCTTTGAAAGGCACTCTTTACCTTTAAATTAAATAGCTTTATATGGGGTTGCATTATATATGTAGACAAGGATTTCTTGAGGCATTTTTCTTCTACTCTTGACAGCTGCAGCCTTCAAGCAAAGCTGCTTTTGACTTCTGTTTTATGTCTCTAAGCAGAGGTAGGATTGTGTGCTGAAAAGTCATTCTTTCGATGTTCAAAAAGCCTCTCTATCTTTTATATTTTCTATTTAATAACACGCAAATAACTTTTCCTCCTTCTTAGTCTTACAGTTTGTAATTCAGCGGTAAATACAACGAAGGTTCTGTGTGTGCTGTGATCCTGAGGCCTCATAGCGTGCCAGAGAATTACTGTTTTGACACCTAAATTATCATTTAATCTTTCCTGCCATTGTGTGTCAATGTAAATCTATTTCTTGCAGTTGTGAAAGGAAACTTTTGAGAAGATGAAATTAATATAAATGAATTCAGTGTTACCTTCTTAATGCCTCAAACAGTCCGACATCTCTCAGTTGTATCTGAGAGATGCAGCATGCCCTATTCCGGTACAAATATAGGGGCTGCTCCATTTCATATGGTTAAGACACAAAATGATAACATTTTGAAGTAAGATAAAACTGCAACTGAATATTCCAGCAAATGTTTTAGAATTTAGGGCTGGCTGCCTGGAAAGACGAGCTCTTAACTCTGACGTGCAGTCCACAGAGTCAGGTGTCTGCAAAAGATAGTAATAAGCCACTGACAAATCAGTTTACACTTTTAAATCATAGTACATACACGGTTGTGTTACTCTACATTTCACCACCTCTTTATTTTGAGTTTACTTAAATGTAACTATGTAGTGATGATCATTCCTTAACAGGAAAAGAAGCAATTGAGAGTTCTGAGTGAAATTAAAATCGTGGCTAGGAATAAGTAGAGGCCAATAGTTTCAAAATGATCACATACTTGTTTTAGTGTTTTCTGGGTAAGAAGTAATGGGCTGTGCTCGTTATTTATAAAATACTTACCGTATAGCTATGCAAGTAGCTTCACGGTCTGGTGTTGAATACAGCACTACGTAGTAGGAACAATTAAAACAAGGAGTTATGAATGGTCCCAAAAGAATGAAATTCAATATAATATGGATAGTCATAAAACTGTGAATGCTGTAAGTAAAACCAGTCAACCAGGATAATGCTAACACTCGTGGTAAAGGGAAAGTTCATCTTGTCTGAGAGGTACGAGTCGTGTCATACACTTGTAGAGAATTTGGTAGCAGAGTAAATGTTCGTGAACTGGACTGTGTTACTTTTTGTTCTCTATCAGCTTCAGGTGCTTTTGCCGTATCTTGCTTTTAAGTTGCGCTTTTGGTAGAAAAGCAACTAGACTGTCTGACTCGCTGCAAGCAGAACAATCTCATAAATATTTGTGGAAGCAAAGTCTGTTGTGCTCAAGTCCTTTAAAAAGAAGAAGAAGAAAAAATCTTCCTCCTTTTTTTTTTTTCCCCCAAAGCTATTCGAGTTTTGTCCCAGCTCTACCAATCTGTCACTGCAGCTGTCAGTGTGGTGCCTTTTCTTCAAAGCACAGAGATGGTTCAGCTGAACGCGCTGCTTTTAGTCAAGGGCAGGAAGAAGGTCTGTGCAGGGAGCAGTAGTTATAAGGCTGGCAGCCCGCATGGTACATTGTCAGCATAATATAATACTTAACATATTGGTAAGGACTAGGACAGAAAGGAAAGTACATGAGGAATGGGGAAAACAGGATCAATCAATTCACTCCACCCAGTAAAATTTGCTCTTTGGGTGATTGGTTTGAAGTTATTTTGCAGCTGCAAATTGTGAATGTGTTCACTAAGGCCTCTTCCCATCTTTAAAATCTGATTGCAAAGTCTGGGATCTCTCTGTACACTACCTGACTTAAAAAAGGGGCTGTCTCTTTCATGAAGTAATTACTACTGATTTCACAGAATCACAGAATCATTAAGGTTGGAAAAGACCTTTAAGATCATCAAGTCCAACCATGAACCCAACACCACCATGCCCACTAAACCATCTCCTGAAGTACCATGGCTACACCTTTTTTGAATACTTCCAGTAGTGGTGATGACACCGCCTCCCTGGGCAGCCTGTTCCAATGTTTGATCACCCTCTCAGTAAAGAAATTTTCCTTAATATCCAATCTAAACCTTCCCTGATGCAACTTTGAATTCATCCTGCGAGTTAGGCAATTAGACATGTAAAACTTTAGAACTCCCTACATTAGATAGATTATTTAGTTCTCACCAACCATCATCTCTCTTAAAACTTTGACCAAATTAAGCCAATTTTGCTGGAGTTGTTCTATAGCTGGGAAAAACTAGGTAAAAAGTAATTAAATATCTTGTTTAAGACTGCAGAGCAGGTCAAAGGGCAGAGCTAGGAATAAAGTTAGCATCTTTGTCTTCCAGAAAGCCATTTCTTCTTCTCACACAATCTCAAACTTAGACAGTTTATGTAAGTGTGGGTATAGTGTCCATAACAAAATATGAGGCAGTGCTGTCTCAAAAACACAGAGATTCTCAAGAGAATCTAGAAATTTTTGGTGTGTATTTGTTAATTTATGCACAATGGGAAGTATTCTTGATGAGCTGATGAACTGTTACGATAGATTTTTCAGTGTTCTCTTTAAGAAGTGCGCAAATATCTGGGTATCTTTTTCGAGAATCAGTGCATCTGACATGTTTTTAAGTCAGAATAGAGACACATCATCCTGGAAGGTAAAATCCTTCTGACTCCCTGTTGTGACTGATCTTCTCTTGACCTATCCCTTGAGTAACTTCACTGTGATTACAGGACTATTTTGATGCTTTTGCATACTCCATGGCTAGCACTATATTTGGGGCTCTCTCCAGTGGTTGCAAACTGTCTTCTCAACTCTGCATGATTAAAGCCTCCTACTTTTCTTGAAGGCATGACCTACAAACAGTACACAACTAATAAAACAGGCTCCATTTCCTGCACTTAAATGCAATCTTGTAGCTCAGGATGTCAGTGTTCTTCAAATTATAGAATCACAGATTCATAGAATGGAAGGGTCCTTAAAGATGATCTAGTTCCAAGCCCCCTGCCACGGGCAGCGGCACCTTCCACTAGACCAGGTTGCTCAAAGCTCCATCCAGCCTGGCCTTGAACACTTGCAGGGGTGGAGCATCCACAACTTCTATTGTTCTGTAAATTACCATATGCTAGAGACACTAAAAATATAAAAAAAAGAAAACCCCAAATCACTGCACAGACTTGCTATCCCACAGATGCATGCACACATACATATCGTGTATCGGTACAGGAGGAACGGAAAAGGAAAATGCACTGATGATATTAGTTGTGAGTGAATGGTTATAGTCACTATATCCATCTGAAACTATTGCTCTGTGAATTTTCTCATGCCCACCTGTCTGAGCAGGATGAGTACCTCAACAGCAGAAAACCATCAGTTTGATAGTTGAAGTTTAACTCTTCTAATCAGTAAAGAATACAGTAAGCACTATGTTAAAATGAACCCTGAAAGATATTCTTGCTTGAAAGCAAATTTTTTTACAGGCTCTCTAGGAAGGTTAGGCAGGGAAGGATCACACTATTGAAAGGACCAGCTTAAATGCTCAGACTTTTGCTGTGGAAGGGGTGATGGACCAAGTGAGAACCTGGGGGTCAGGATTAGGTAGGAAGCTAAGCAATGGAAACATCCTGATGGGTGTCTCTGGGAAGCCTTGACAAGGCTCATAAAGGGCAGAGGGAGGTGATTACAATGAGGTAGATCAATTTATGAAGGGTAAATTGTGCCTTGCCAACCTGAGAGCTTTCTGTGACGAGATGACTAGCTCTGTGGATGAGGAGAAATCAGTAGGTGTCATTTGCCTTGATTTCAGCAAGGCTTTTAGCACAAATTCTCAGTCTTGTAGCCAGATGAGAAAGTGAATAAAGAGAAGTTGTTAGTGGGACACTGACTAGACCACCAGACCCAAAGGGTAGTGGTCAGCAATTCAAAGTCCAAGTTACTTGTTAACTGATGGCAAGTTACTTGTGGTGTTTCTACAGAGTTGATACTGGTGCTAATGCTGTTTAACATCTTCATTAATATCCAGAGTGACTAGATAGAGTGTGCTGTCAGCAAGGTTTTAGGTCACACCAGCCTGGGCAGAGCAGATGATACATTGGACAGCTGCAGTTCAGAGGGATCTCAATAGGTAGGAGAAAAGGGCTGAGAGGAACTTCACAAAGTTCAGTGACAACAGGCAGAAATTCCTGCACCTGGACAGAACAAAAAGTGCAGCAGTCCCAGCCAGGCGCAGTCCAGCTAGGCAGCAGCTTTGCGGAGTGAAGAACAACTTGTACATCAGTCAACATGTGCCCTTGCAATGGTGAAGGCTAATAGCAAACTGGGCTGCACTAATAACAGCCTAGGCAGGAGTTTGAGGGACATCTACTCATCACCTGTGAGACTGCATCTGGAGTACTATGTCCAGTTCTAGGTTCCCCAATATGCCAAAGTGTGTCGGGTGGAGGATAACCAAGATGATGGTGCACACAACAGTGGCTGGATCTGGTGCACACAACAGTGGCTGGATCTGGTGCACAGAACATACGAGAAAAGGCTGGGAGAGCTCAGTTTGTTCAACCTGGAGAAGAGGCTGTGGGAAGAATCTAATTGCTGTCTTCAACCATCTAAGGGATGGTTAGAGAGGACACAAAGCCAAACTCCTCTCAGAGATGCACAGGAGAAGTACGAGGCGCTAGACACAAGTTGCATTAAGGGAAATTCTCATCAGATATAAGAGAAAACTTTTGTCAGTGATGGTGGTATAGCGCTGAAAGAGGGATCCAGCAAGGCTGTGGAAGTCCTTCTGAAAGCAGCTACAGCTGATAGTGTGAAGGATGTGCAGGTTCTGCTTGTGCTTGTAAGAGGAAGTAAAGGAGTAACTGAGTTTTCAAAAGAAATTCCAAGTCCCCTAAATATTATTTTTTATAGTGTTCCCACAATTACTAGTTTCTGATTGAGAAGTCTCTTTAGCTTTACTGCAGGAATACCTGATATGGATACAAGGCTTTGTTACTCAGTGGGTTAGAAGCATTTGGTGATAGTATGAGAATGCTTTGGAAAATGACTTCTGAAAGAAATTTGTTATTTTAACAGACACTATTTTTTAAAGCAGTGGAATGATGCTTTCATTCTGAAGACTGCAAACTTTGTTTATATTTGGTACTAGGCCTTTTCACAGTATGTAAAAATAAAAAGAAGATAAAATCAACAAAAAGCAAAATTTGGTAGAGACAACAGAACACTGTAAAAAAAAAGTCTTTTTCTCCCTGTAGCAAAGGTAGCAGTCTTTAAGTGTATGGAGCTAAATATTCATGTAAGTAAAAACTGTGATTCTAAAAATGAAATCCTTTGTTTAACCTTCAGTGATAATACAGTTATGAATAATTCCATATGCCTAAAGCTAAAAATATTATAATTAAATGATGTTCAGCTTTTATCTGTCACTCCAAAGTATCCAGTATTATAGGACACAATGGGAATAAATGAGTATGGGTGTATAATATCTTTTCAAATGCTAAGAATTTTAATATTAAGCTGTAGACATACATGGCATGAAATGTATACACACTAAATTTTATGCATTTCAGTTTTGTGTTTTTATTCACAGGTTACACAGTTGTATAGAAATAATGGCATTAATCATCAGTAGCTGTTGTGCAGTAACATACAATTTCTCTGAACACAGAATTATCTTACAATAACTACACCAAAACTGGAAGGAAAACGTGATATTCTCAAAGCATCTGAATTGCTGCACTAATGTTACATTCTTAATTAGGGTTATGTCACTCAGGTTTTGAAATCCTGCAGACAATAGAAATATGTTCAGTGTTTTCAGTAGCGCTGTAATCATCCCTGCCATGCACAAAGAGACTGCAGTCTATACAACTTTGAAGTACAGTCGTCCATTGGCTGGTACACAATGTCAATAAACAGAACAAATGAGCTACTATGCTAAGCATTAGCATGTTCACCAGCCCAATGCAATGCCTGGAGAGTCTTTGTTGACCAAGCAGGCATGAGTCAAGCAGAGAAGGGGTGCCCTCCATCCCTTTTTGTACTACACTGACTACATGTTGATCCTTCTTCTGAGTCCTTGAGCTGTTAACAGTCCCATCTCAGCAGTCCTGCCTCTGTCTGACATTCTACTTATGGTGCCTGGCTCTACTCTACACTTTCTCACAGCTCTGTAGTTTTCTGCAGAATCTGAGCCAAGATTATGCATCTGGGGTGAATCAGAGCTCAACCTTGGGTCACCACTGCTGAAAAGTTATGGCATTTTAGGTGGCTGGAAACTAGCTGGGATATGGGTTTCATCACTAAGATAAAGATCAGGTTGGGCAGCTTTACAGATTCGCAAATCTTTTTAAACTGAGCCTATATTTCAAACTGAACACCAGCTGACTGCATGTGAGCTGTGCAGAGTATATAGCTTTAACATAAATATCATAGTGTATGTGCATAGGCATATACTACATACTGATATGTAGTGTAAACATAAAATGTTGAGGTTTATTCTCTGTAAAGATCAGTTGATCATCTTAGTTTTGCTCGAACACAAAAAGTGGACTTGAAGGTCAGGGAAGCTGAAACCCTCACCCCCAAGGTCCCCTAATTGTAAGTTTAGTACATCATGTTTCTTATAGTTCTACTAAAAAAAAGAATGCCTAGTTATTATATATACAGGATGTGATCCAAAGGCTAATGAAATTGGAAAGAAAGACCACAGTGAGCTCCGATTTGTAGGCTGAAAATCAATTTCCTTCATCCTTACTTGATTGAAGAGTACCCAAAGTTATGTACTGTTGTATGATATGAATTCAATGGGAAGACAGGTTTTTAGACTTTTAATTTAATGTACCATTATGGTCATTTCACTATTAATGAATTTCATATCTTTATATGTCTTTTCTCTTTTTTTTCCCCCATTTCAGGCAAGCCCTGCCCCTATAATTGTCAACACAGACACCTTGGACACAATCCCTTATGTAAGTATTATTTTTTTTGAATAATATATAGAATTTGTTCATTTCCCCACAGAAATTCTATTCAGCATTGCATAGAAGTTATAAACAAATCTTAGAATTAATCATGTCTTTTACAGTTACACAGTTAATTCTTTTCTAGAAGAAGAAATCAGGAATTATAATTCCACTCAGGTGAATTATAGCATATTATATACACGTAATTTGTAATTTAGACTTCAACACATAAACTGTAATGTACTAAAACTAGCCTTTCTTTGAAAAAACCCTGTGATTTCATTAAGCCTTTCCTCCTTACCAGTAACATAGAGTATAAATATTTCCCTTTAGAGCAGCATGCACCCTCCTAGCTTATTAAGAAGATATCTAGATGCACACTGAAATATTAAAATGGTGCAAACAGCTCTTCATTTGTCTATCTATATTCCTTTTGTAGATGAAAGCTGATGACTTTATGTTTTCTTATTAATGTCTCCTCATTTTTATGACTTTTAGAAAAAACAATTTTACCCTAAAATAAATGCATGTTTTCATTAGAGTTTAAAAAATCTGCTTTTCTACAGGTATTTGGTATCACTGACATTTTAGACTGTAAAAGCAACTATCATTGAAGATAAAGGACCCAGAGAAAGACAAAGTGAATACATAATAAAAGATAGTAACAGGCTTAAATGACTGGGGGCAAGAAAAACAAGTAGTATGAAGTTAGCCAGCCAGTATCTAATCTTTCTCCTTGCATCCTCTTAGTTATCTTTTTAAAGCTCCTAATTAACGTCTCTTATCTGTTGTGTTTTGTCCACATCTGTTTCTTATGCTACCAATGCATAAGCCTCATTATATATCCACATACACCAATCATATTGCTGGGTTTTGTCTTTCAGAAGACTATTGATGAGGAAGTTTAATAGGGCTTGTCCTGGCCAGCTTGTTTGTTTCTGACAGTTCATAAAACTTAAAAATTATTGTGCAGAACAAATGTAAAGATCACAGCCAAGAGCAATTTAGAAGAATGACACTGCTGTAAAGCGGAAGAGAATTAAATCTCTTGTTGGGAATTTCAACCATTGGGAAGGGTGGAAAAGTAAAAAAAAAAATATTCCTCTGTTTATTTGCATTCAGCTTCCTATCATTTCTAAGTCTTAGTTCTCCTTCCTGACATCAGAACCATGTATTACGGTCTCACTTTCAATAGGTCTGGCTTTTCTTCTGTTTTAATGAGACATTTTACACTTAGTGTTCTCTAGGTCTACCAAGAGGGACATTGTGAGCCCCAGTTCTCATTTCCAGCACTGGACCTGTGCCCAGGAGACTAAAACGGTGTTTAGAATTCTTACAATTCACAAATCTTGCAGTTACACTAGTGACAAGATGTTCAATCAATATGATTTATTCCCATAACACAGCCTATCAATACTTACACACTTTTATACCGCTTTTATACTAGTGTTCCTTTCTCTTAAAAAGAAAAAAAAAAAGGACAAATGACCAAACACATTCAAGGGAAATATTGACAGTGGACTGAAAAGCGCCTGTGGGTTCACATGATGTGAACTAGATAAATAAACAGAAGGTGCTTGTTGTAAAAATAGACAGTTCTGAATTACTCACCTTGCTCTTACCCAGTGCATGGGAAGAGTTATGTCCCTTAGATGTAGGACACAGCAGTGCGACCGAAGAGGGACTTATTTAGACTAGGCAATAAGAAACGTCAAGGTGGAGCATACCTGCTTAGCCCAGGCCAACATAGTGCCCCGCAGGACCTGCAGTCTTTGCTTTACAAACAGGCATTTCTTTCTGATCGGGATGCTTGTATGCTTGAACATTCTCCAAAATGACAGTCAGACAAACGTATGGGCAAATGACCTCTTCCTCCAACTTAATACTTGGGAAAGTGAGCTGGGAGAGCTGTGTCTTCCTTCCTGCTCCCAGGCCTAGTTCAGCTCACTTTGGTTTGGTTTCATCTTATGGCATTTCCCCTGCTAGAAAGGCGCTGTAGTCACCGGGCCAGGTACAGGTTTGCCTGTGTCTGCACCCCCTCCTGGCCCAGGGAACCTTTCGAAAACAGGCTCACAGACAGCATGTGGTGGGTTGACTCTGGCCAACAGCCAAACACGCTTCTCGCTCTGCCTTCCTGCGGTTCGTGGAGAAAATAGAAGGCAGGCAAGAAGAGCTGTATATTGAGGTGATGACAGTGACATGGGGAAAGCACGAGCTGCACGTGCAGGCAGAGCAGAGTGAGGGATTCATTTACTGCTCCTCCTCAGCAGGCAGATGTTTAGCCTCTTGCTGGGAGGCAAGGCTTCATCACGTGTAGCCGTTGCTTCGGAAGGCAAACCCATAACCGTGGATGTCCCCCCTTCCTCCTCCTTTCCCTGAGCTTTAACTACCGAGCACGACGTCATATGGCATAGAATATCCCTTTGGCCGGGCTGAGCTGTCCTGGCTGGGTCCGCTCCCAACCCTACAGCCACCCCCTTCAGCCATCTTGCCGTTGGGGGAGGAAGGGCAAAATGGGAAAGAGAGAAAGCCTGGAGGCTCTGCGAGCTGTCTTCAGCAACAGCCAGAACACCGGTGTGTTACCAGCGTCGTTTCAGCCACAAAGCCAAGCACAGCGTCATACAGAAATTTAACTCCATCCCAGCCGGACCTCGTCCCGCCTGTAACACTGTGTGGGGCCTGTAACACCCGGGGGTGTTCGTGGGGCTTTGTCTCCCAAGTATTTAGAAAGACAGAGGAAAATATTCCTGGTTGAGCTAAGTGTATGATAGTACAGCAATCATAATATCATTTATCTTACAGGAAATATAATTTAGCAGATATGTCCTATTTTTTTTTTTCAGGTGGAGAGATAACAGAGAGCTAGATTTAATTATTATTTTGAAACTTGAACATGAGTCAAGCACCTGCCTTTTCAGCACTGTCAGGACTTCCAGACATGGCTGCAGAAAGACTGTATCTAAGTATCCTTAGAGTTAGCTAGCTAGTTATTACTAGCTAATTATTTTTTAAGGTGCTTTTCATGACAACTGATTTATGCTGTCCACTCATGTTTTTGCAAAAAAAAATGCTGCTTTAATAAATAAAACAATATATATTTTTTTCTTTTATTAAAATCTATTTTCTCTTAAATAACGGTAATTTTCATTGTATTTACCATAACGAAGTTAAGTAATCCATTTTATTGCATGTAGAAATTATTTTCAAATTTTAAGCACTGGAATTGCAAATGTTGGTCTTGCTTTTCTCTGACATTAGTAGCCATGACTGATAGCCTGATAGATCCCTAAATAAGGTCAGGCTATTTTTAGTGTTGCTACATACCAGATGGAGACTTCTCACGATTTCGTTTAGCCGTTGGTTCAGCAAAAACCCGTCTTATTGTTTTGTTTCATGCAATGTACCTTCCACGCCTTTCCATTTCCGTAACAGCTCTGCTCATCCTCGCTGCCATCTTCCTCCAAAAATTCCCGAGTGTTTTCGGAGGGAGGGGGCCTCACCGCAATGATCAGCACTCACAAGGCATTTTCAGATGTAATGTTTCCACTGGTCCACCAGAGACAAATTTCCTCTTGACAGTTGGCATACAACTGGTAAACTGCGGGATTTGTCTCATTAACATTCTAATGATGTAAATTTATGTAATTAAACCTTTTGGTACTGTTGACATTCTTCAAACCTTTCAACACATTAGCTTAGAAAAAAAAGTCATCCTGTGCAGGACTGGTTTTCACCAGTGTGCTTTTCTTAAATGAGATAAAAGAAAAGGCCTTATTCTATTATACTTTATGTTAGTCCGTATAATTTGGGTCTGCAGCAAATAACAGAAGAAACAGTTAATTAGCTTTCTTTCTAGGTTCAGTGGCTTGAAAACTTTGGCTTCTTAAGCTTCGGACGTGGGAATAAATTTGATAAGAAGCTTCGACGGTACAAAACGAATTATTCTGTAGCATTTTAAGCACAATTAAACATTTGTGGGAGTTTGTTCTCTATTCTTTGGCTGTAAATTTTAGATCTCTTTGTATAATGAGAAGCATTAATTTAATAACCTATGAATCATCTCAGTTTCTCTGTTGCACAGAATAAGCCTTATTTATTTCTTTTTTAGTTTTAGTAGTTAAATTGAAAGTAGCTATAAGACTGGCTTTGCTGCATCCCTTTCAGAAATTGATGGGAACCTTTGTATTATTTTATGATTAATGAATTTAACTAAACACTAATATAAGTTCACTCAGGTACCGTGGTTGTTCCCTTCTTCCCCTTGACTTGTCACAGTGACAAGATCTGAGGAATATGTACTTTATTCTCCTTTTGGTCCCAATGAATTCCTCGTATTTCTTCAGTCTCCCATTGTTCTTCCAACCCATTATTATTTTTGTTGTTGTTATCATTGTTATTGTTATGATTTATTGTCATTGTTATATTATTACCGGGCCACTTTGCTAATTGTGCCACCATGCTGGGTTCTATGCAGAAACTCAAGTTGTTTCCTAAAGAAGTGATTTTCAGGCTACTTAGGTTAGGTTTTCATGAGCTGTAATCAAATCTTCGGACTACTCCTCGCGTGCCCGAGGGCGGCCACGTGGCTGATTTGGTGCATCCCTGCGCAGGGACGCCGGGAGCTCCGAGCCCTTCTGGAGCGTGGCCGCGGCTCGGTGACAGCTCCTGCGCAGGGAAGCGCGGGGGCCGTGACGGTGGCAAAATGGGGAGGCTGGGAAAATGCTCAGCTTTTTTCTCTGTCATCCCAGCCAGCACCTGGATTTAGACATTAGAAGGAGCTATAGAAAGGCTTAAAGAAAGGCTGGAAAGAAAAATAAATTCTTCCTATTCTGACTGTAAAAAGAATGCATTAAATCCGCATTTCTGAGACGTCAGTACTCTAAAGTACTCTATCTTTTATTGGATAATACGAAAGTAGGCGCAGCCTAGACCTAAATAAGTAATTTGGAGGAGAGAGGTGGCCTTACATGTTTCTACAATAAGGCATAAGTCATGTGGCATTACATAATGAATATTAAATGTCTTGTATAACTATGACTGCTGAGCAAATTTTTGAAGACAGTGGTAATCGAGGAGTAAAATAAATTCTTGTCTAAAAGGGTAGGATCTGAATTTTCACAAAAGTAGTGAGCTCTTGGAGTTGGGACTTTTTTATTAATGAGCGGACACATAAGTATATGTATGTATTTTCCCATTGACTTCTCTTCAGAATAAATTTGTTGTTTCTTTCTTAATTAGTTTGATCACAGTCTTGAAAGTCAGATTGCACATCTTATTATCGCGAATGACTCTTATGTTTTCCAGACTGTTAAACACCAGGGTTTTTTTGTTTGTTGTTTATACTTATCTTACAGTCTGTCAGTTAACGTGGATTACAATGGAAAAGCTAAATCTGGTAGAGCTCTGTGCTGGCTGTAAACGCTGCGTTGGCTTGGCTTCTCTGTTTTGGCCCTTGAATTGCATCACATCAATGTTGTTTGCCCTTGCAATCACTGCTGTGTTCTGCATGTCATCGGGTCTGCAGTGGGATAAGAGATTTTTCTTTTATAATAGCAATATTGACAAGATCGGTTGCAATAATGTTTATGAAGTATTTTTGAGATCATTAGTGAAAAAGGTGCTATATAACACAAGATTTATGAACTAACATAAAAAAAACTCCCGTTAAACACGCAAAAATAGAAAAATCTTCATCCTGCCATCTGATGACTTAAACGGATTTTAGCATGATGGATAGCAGAAAAAAACATTGCTGCTGTCCAAAACCCAAAGAAGAAGTACAGAATGGATCTTAGGAATCTGATTTATTTTGCCTCTGTTTTGTATCCTTTTTTTTTCTACCTGAAAATCAATATATTTCAAACCTATTTTTTAAAAATACACTATTTTAGGAAGGAATATCTTTACAAAAGGGGCCAAAGCAACTTTGGAGTAAAATGTTGTTGTTTTTACTGGATTTCCCTTTTAAATTCTGGATGCAATTTTGAATATTTAAGCCTCATCAAAGACACGCTTTTTAACTGGGCAAAAAGTAACCCTTTAAAGTAAAATAAATTCAGGATTTGGGGGGATTTATTTTATTTTCCTCAGCAATGACCACTACTTTGCATATTTGAGTGCTGCATATGATACTACCAAAAAAATCTGAAGAAAACCTTCACTGTGTCTGGACGTAGGTAGAAATACCAACATCCTGTCAATCCATCAAGTAAAAGCATCTCTTGGTCACGTATCTAATTACTCCTTCACGCTTCTAGTCTGCAAAATTATACTACTTTTCACTTTCAATTGCCTGTGAATAACCCTGGCCTTTAGATTCCATCAAAGTTCTTTCTGTAGACGTTTGATTGAAGCATTGCCATTAGCAGACTGGGGGAGAGGAGCTTATTGAACTGTAAAGAGAGCACATCATACACTTGTCCGTGTCCCTCTGCTTCAGGTGGACACAGCGTAGAAAATGCGCGATGCCTCATACCGTTTGCATTTGGACTACTCAGAGTGCACGTACTAGCCTTTTAGTCCAGATCATGGGTGTGCATGAGAAGCAAATTCCCCGCATTTACCACTCTTCAGTTCACACACTGGAGCTTGTGAAGCAGAACTTTCTGACAAAAAACTAAACTTGACAACAGGCTTCTGGATACCTTCTAACCGCTATCAGGCAGTCGGTCCTTTGGATCACACTGAAATAAACCCCCTGAAAGATGTACCATGCTTTGCTTTTGCCACTCTTCTGCCCTGTGAGTCAGTTCCTGGTGGGCCACTCTTCTTACCCTTGTAGCCTCTACTCTGGGGAAGCCAGCAACGTACTGCTCTATCAGTTATTTTTATTACTCTGAGAAAAATCATATATACTTTTGTGGGTGTGGGGATGTGTACATATCCCTCCTCTACGCCCAGCTATACTTCATTTTTATTTCATCCAAGGTAATTTGTCCATGAAGTTGGTGTGTGTTGCAGAATGCAGAGTATGTCTGTTAGAGTTGTTGGAAGCACTTGGAGATTTGAGTCAGCCTGAATTGTATGGTCTAAACTGACCTAAATTAAATGTAGTTTGAATTTGTTTTTGTCTTCCTCTTCCTGGCCTTGAATTAGATTTTGCTTTTGTGTCATTTTTGATATATTACACTACAGACCCACAGTTAACATTGCTGGATTTTGTAGCAGTAAGCTAAAACCAGTAGGGTCTGCGGGTTTGCAAGGATCCAGTAGTTAACATAACCTCTTGAAAATATGCTTTTATAGTACAATCTGTATTGTCAAGTTATCAAATCCATTGTCTTCCATAAATGTTTCTGGTCATTTTAGGCTTTAGTCTTTTGCATAAAAGGCTTGATTGGGTTATATATTAAAAGCGCTTCAAGTACACATGACTCTTTTTCCCCGGCGATAGCTTTATTCTGAATTACTTTGTCATGAAGTTGCAGGTCTGAACTGAATTGGGAAACATAGCATAAAGAGTATGTGAATAATTACGTATCTATAGCCTTACTTTCTTTGAGGTTTGACACAATGGCACTTGTAGGTAGATTTCACAGTAGTAAAAAGGTGTAGAGCTTAGCTGAAAGCTGTTTTCAGAAGTGAAAGAAGAGTTAACACAGCTGTCATTATCTTAATAGTTTTAATTATACAAAAGGAAGAAAGAGCTTTCCCATTCCATAAGACTTCATTCTGGAGGACTTCAGACATTAGTTAGGCAACATTTAGACTGCTGTTGTCAGAGACAGACATATTTCTTTGACCTCGGATAACCTAAGAAGTAAAGAGAAAGTAACTACTCAGTATTGAAAACTAACTTTGATGAAAAGTGGAAAAGAAACACATTGGTTTCATGTCATATTGGAAATGGAAGGGCTTCATTTTGGTGATGCTTCAGTCCTTTAAGATGAGATATATCTGAAATTTAGTTTATGAGAACTATTCTTTGTAATTTTAAGGATATTTATTTTTATGCCCAGAACTGATTGATGCTTTGCTTTGCAAACTAACTCTTTGAACTCTAAGTTCAGCCAAGACAAGGTGGTTGTTGTCCTGGCAGTACATAATGCAGTGTTAGAAATAACGTTGGATAGAAAAGATTTCCTTCCCTTACAGCTTTTTATGTATCACTCTTAACATTATCCACTGCAGTTTTTATAGTAGGGGTCTTTCACATTATTTATGTTCATTTTTTTAGAATTTTAGAAAAGCTGCAGTGTGTTCTTACTCTTTTCCTACAGCAACATGAATAAATCTGAATGAACACCATTTGGCTTTAATAAAAATACAAAATTAACCATTTAAATTCTCTCTCATTTCCCCCATTGTTAGCCAGGGATTTGCTGATCCATGCTGTAACACTAACACACCTTCAGCACACTTTTTTGAAATGTTCTGAAGCAACGTCCCTACTGTTGCAAGTTGTGAGAGTTGACTGTTTTGGAATGTGGCTCATTTCTAATCCATATTTTACATAATAAAAACCCATGCTACTTTTAATGCAAGTGATCTGGTGAATCAGCCTCAATGGTAAACTATATTTTTAATCAGTGTTTAGATGACCTAGCTTTCTGTGTATAGTAGCAAACTCAAATATAACACAGATAATATCTGTTTTCCTGATCTTAAAAATCCCAGCTCTCATCACTTTCTGTAGAAGATGGATTTAGTTTGAGGGTAATAGAAGGTAAAGATGCCTACATGAGATAAATTTTAACTTTGTGGGGTTTATTAATAAAAAGAAATGACAACTGAAGTGCAATTTTTTGTATCTTTCATTAACATATTTAATCATCTGTCGAGTGATTTGTGCCTGTAAATTGTTCTGCATGAAGATGGCAATGGTTTAAGACTTTGGATTCTTTTCAGTCATAGAATATTTGTGCTGAATATGTGATATTTTATGTTAGGTAGGCAGAAAACTTCACTTTACTGGATTTTGGCAAGTGTGATTTTTTAATTCTTTACACAGCTTAATTGGGCAGTAGTGTGGTCGTAACAAAATTAATCTTGTATAAGGTCCAAATTCAGGACTTAGGCTTTGCAAAGGTGATGGAAAGGTGAGCATAGCACGCTGGGCTTCTCTTGAAACAACTGAGCTATAATAATTTTTCAAATAATGTGCAGCGTACAAGTTTGATTAATCACTCTGATTTCACCATCAGCTTTCTCTTTAGTAGAAGCAGATTGCTGTTATCTTAATAGTGCTCTTTCTTACTCGATGAATTGTAAAAGTCTCTGACTGTCCATGTGACTTCTTGTTATTTGCCCAGAGGAGGACGCATGTAATTTGCAGCTGATACTTTCAATACTGCTGTATTCCTTTTTAGAGGCATCGTGTACTACGTTGTAATTTGTTTGTAAGATCAGTCAGAGAAGTGCTCCTCTTTCATTCTCCAGGCATTTGATTTTCATGTAGAAGGACACAAGTATATTCTAGTTTAAGGAACATTGTTTTCATATTATCTTGACATTGTTGAAAGGTGTCCATCTTTCTTTCAAAATAGGCACCAATCTCCAGGAGCCATTCTCATGACTTAAGGAGACTGATCTCTTCAATAAGACGGGCTGGTCTTTAGTCAGGGCTGGGTACCCCTGCTTCAATTACATGTCTCAATGAACCGTATCGCTATATGCAGACCTGTAGGAGGAAAATAAATGATACTTGACTGTCTACCCAATTCTTGAATTCCACACCTGTTTGGTTGTACCTAAAACCTAGTTAATTTATATTTTGTAGGTATTCCTCTGCTTTACTAAAGTTAAAGCTTTAACATTATATATAGTTTTCCACCATATATACTTTGAGCTCAGTTTGTTATTTCCAGGTGTCTTTCTAGCCATTGTTCTTTCCTGCCAATTCTTAGTGAAGAATGACTCAAAGAGATTATGAGAATAGCTTTCCCTGTCACATTTTTAAACTTTCTGCTTTGGTGAAAATAGGAGTTACACAGAAATGAACAGAAGCCTGCAAAGTTAAGCAATTTTTTCCTCAGTTTAGCCTTGCATTGTCTGTGATAGCAAAAAATATGATATTTGCAATATGTGTGCGTGAATTATTACATGATGTTAAGGGGCTGCTGAATTTGGCAGCCTGATAGAGGCGAGGCTGCTGCAACTCCACGCTGCAGTGTCCCACCAGCAGCGAGGCTGAGCGTGTATCCCCAGTAGGCACACACACGAACAGCGCCCGTACGCACATACACACGTACACCCACGGCTGAACAGAACAACACAGAGGCCATCGGCACATGCACAAACCAAAGCACCACCAATGGCCTCGCTGGGTTCCCCCATACGTATATATACATATGTACAGGGTGAAACCTGCCAGTATATAGACGCTTGGTCAACCCAGTAGAGCCGGCCCCAGGTACTTGCTGTTCCAGAGGCTGGTACTTGGGTGTGCAACCCCTTGAGGCGGCAACACCTCTCCAGCTGCTGGCAGAGACCCCTCTGCACGCACCGACGCACACACACATGGATCCCTCCATTAACTGAGCTTAGACACACCGTCCACCCGGCAGCTGGTGTGGAGCTCTCCTCCCTGCATCCTAAAGTCTCTTGGGCTGTTGTCACGGACCCCTTGTCCCTCCAGTAGCCAGCTCTTCCAGTTGTCTCTGTCGCAGATGGAGTGATGCGCTCCGCCAGTAAGAGAAGCAGCAATATGTTTATTGATACAAAACAGGGATTTAACAAAGTTGGATAGTAAATGTGACAGTGGTTTAACAAGGTTCGATGGCAAGGTACGCTTGGTTATTTACTGCATAGAGGACAGGGTAACTCAGACAAAACTGTCAGCGAGACCCTCCCATTGAGTCACGAGGTTGAGAGAGGACCCCCTTGCTTTCTCAACTCCTACTCAGAGGAGTCTAGGTGTGGCTGGATCCAGTCCTAGTCCCAGACTTAGTCAACAGTTTATGTCTGAAGGATTGTATGTGCACAATCGATCTAAGATACAATCTTAGCAAAGCTTACAAAGTTTAGCAAGCTATTAGTCACAGAGAATCTGTTGCAGCAAGGAATCTGTCAATATTGAGGAGTAAGGGGTCTCTGCAGCAGGCGTAACTTTGAGAGGGGTCCCTACTTGAGGGGAGATCCTGTCGTGCAGCCTGCTGGTGTGCAGGGTTGCTCAAAGGGCTCTCGGGCTGCTCACTGTTTACGGGGGTAAGACGATTGACTCGTAGTCGTATTTGCATACCAACCACAGGTTTTAGTTTCACTGACCAGCACTGTGGTTAGGTGGGTGCATTGCTCAGATTGGCCGTTGGCTGTTGCGTTGTTATCTGGCTCCTGAATACGCTTTGAGCTGGATGCAGCCATCACAGCCAGATGAATCCATTCCGACCACCATGGGTGGTTATCATTTGAGCAGGATTAAGGGAAATAAAGATCCGGTTGGGGGGAGCACACGGTCCCAGATACACCCCCCTCCCGGCTTCTGACTGCTTGATGTTTGCTGGCAATCGCCCACCACCATGTGCACCCTCACGCGCTCCGGCGGCTGAGGAGCCCATACACACACAGAGAACAGAGCACCACTCACCCAGGAAGACAGGTAGAAATGGAGTTCAATGGAAGACATGAGAGGCAATGCTCAGCAGGCACAGGGCACTGACCAGCCTTGTTTACGTGTGACTGGCTCCTTTTATTCCCTTATGCCTCTGTTTTCCCGTGCTTGTTCCTCCTCAAACCACCTTTACCCCTCAATTTTCCTCACCTTTGGTTCTCCCCCTAAAAATCTCCTACGTCTTGTCACGATGCCAGGATGCTTGTTCCCTGCGATACCCTCCCCAGCCTGTAAGGTGCTCTCCAGCTGACCCAGGGTGCTGGGTGTCACCCGTAGCCCATGGGGCTGAGGCTGCCCTGGGAGGGGCCGGGTCTCTGACGGGTTTACGGGGGTTCCCCCACCTGCCCTTGTGCCTCTGTGCTCGTGGCTGTGTGTGTGCACCCTTGATGGGCTGATGGCTCCTGTGATGAGCCTGGCAGCAACCAGACAGGGTGTTATTCGGGCTCCCTCACCTGCCACTGACTCTCTGTGTTCATTTCTGGGGCTGCAGATGAGCTTTTATCACGCGCTCTAACACAACAGGTTCCAAATTTGGGGTGAGGCAGAAAAAAAATGTAATCCTGAAAAGCAGCATGTCTGTGGAGCAGACCCCAGTCCCTGGAACCACCCCAGGTCAGGCTGGACAGGGCTCTGAGCAACCTGCTCTGGTTGAAGATGTCCCCACTCATGGCAGGGGGGTTGGACTAGATGGCCTCTGAAGGTCCCTTCCAACCCAAACTGTTCTACAATTCTATGTTAGCGCATGTGCAGTGAAGGAAAGCCCAGGAGTGCCTTGTGGATACTAGAAAATTGTCCTGGGATCAGGGATATTATGCACAAATCTATCTATGATGATCACTGACCACTAACTTTATTACATATTGGTGACATAAGAACCAGAATATTTTCCAAATCTCTGTTGCCATATAGTTTACAGTTTAGATGTGGAAACCATAGGTTTCATTATGTCAGGAAACCTATGGAGAACATATTAAAGATACTTCATATATCTGGTAAATTATGCTCTGCTTCTGAAAAAGGATGATGCTATACTTGGCATCTTAAAGTGGCATTGCATAACATTAACCATTTTAAAAGTATTTCTGTGTTGCAATTGTGCATTTTAGTGTATTAAAAGTATTCTTAGACATTTTTTCTGCAATAGGTTTTTTTCCAACTCTGCTTTCTTAATCTGAGGGAGCTTATTGTGCAGTGCAAGCTTTTTGAGCTTGGTTTAAAGAGCATTGTGTCAGCATTTTTCTCAAGCTTTCTTTTGGCTTTTTCCTTAGTGCTTCAGTAAAGCATCTCTGCTGTTGTGTGCAGTACTTAATAGATAACCTTAAAAAACAAAATCTTTTTTTTTTTAGAATACTGAGGTGATGCATAGAAATTATTTCAAAAGTAACATTGAGGTTTACCTTTCAAGGTTTCATATTTGTGTCGGAAATTAAACTGAAAGTGGATGAAAGTGTTTTTTCCCTCTCTCCTTAGGTTTAAGTTGAAGAAATCTCAATGAAAAACTGAAATTTCTCTCAAACTGATGTAAAACAGTTTTTCCTACCAAGAAAGCTGAGAAGCATTTGGAGCAAGTTGATGAATTTTTGGCTAGACGTAGATTGTGACTGGTGATGATCAGCCGTGCTGTATTAGCTGATTCTCAGGGTGTGCACTGTTAATCCCTGTGAACAACAGTTACATCATTTTTCTGTCCCTGAGCTTGTGAGGAGGAGCAGAAAACCACTTTGATTTTGTCTCAGCCATTCAGATTATCTTTTTTTTTTTTCCTGCTGCAAAATTAATTGGGCATGAGGGAGCTGTTCTGCTGTGCTTTTAGTTGTAAAGTGCAGAGGACTGTGGCTCCCTGCCCATACATACACTAGAGTCTTCCAAGATTTTAAGAGAAATAGTGAACCTTTCTGCTGCTATAAAAATACTTGCAAAGCAAGTGATTCATGCATAAAAAGCTTGTCCTGTGGAATACATGAACGTTTGTTTATAAATGTACATATACGTTATTTATGTGAATATTCCTTATTACTCATTTTTATTCTTTGTGCAAGTGGGGTTTTTTTACCTTCTCAGGTCTGCTCCCTCCTGCAGGCGTAAGCACATCCACAGATGAATAAATGTAACATCAGTTACACTAATACAAGCCCAGTGACACCAGTGAGATCGCACCAGTGTTACTGGGTGCAGCTCAGCCTTCAGTACTTGTGCTAGAGTTACCACACAAGAAGAAAAGAACCCAAGAGACTTTATTGACTCTGGTTTGTTCATAAGCAACGGGGTGAGAGAGCAGGGAAGGGGGTATTGACTCTCAAAGGTAAACAAAGGTACTGGGACACAATTTTAGGCACAAAAATATGAGTCAGAGTATGTTGCCGTTTAACAAATTGTAAGAGATAAGAATATGTTAATTATATATTTATTTATTGAGGAAATGAGGCATTCCATTAGGTATATTATATGTATTTCATAATGTGATTGCTACATAAACGTATCATGGATATCAAAGAATGCAGTAAATTATTGCTGTTTTTTCCTTGCCTAAAATTTTGCCAGTTAGTATGCTATCAACTTCTCCCTAAAACTGAGAGAAAATTTTATCTTAACTGTTTAAATGAATCAACTTAACCCACAGTTTATGTATTAATTTCTGCCTTTTAAGCATTCTAACTACAGTTACCAGCCTTTCAAATAGAATTATGCAAATTCCAGTATTATACATTATTAAAATAACCTTGCAAGTCCCAAGTTACAAGTACTTCATAATCTTTGTTAATGAAATAAGGTCAATCAAGCAACAGCAATTTTCAATTTTTATGTATCTTGTGCATAGAATGAAATATTACACAGGAAAATAATTTCTAGAAAAGTATGAACTGTTCCGACTGTCGAAAAGTTTGATGGATTTTCTTCTAAAGCTGAAATGGACTGGAGATATAGGAACCTGACAAACTGAGAGTTTATGACAACTCATATGTTAGGGTGTCAGCAATAGCAGAAGCACAGAAGAAAATGAAAGGCAGAGTGACTGCGAACTTCTGAAGCCATATATTAAATGACCTGAATTGCAGGTCACCAAGAAAGAATGTAATTTTGTGGAAAGAAATGACTGTATCACTTCTCTAGAATGCACTGTTTCAAATTCCTACACCGATGTATATTATAAATTTAAGATACAGAAATATAAGGAATTTTACAAAATTATTTTTTAGACTGAAAATCCTAAAAGTCTAAAATGTCTCTATATAGTCAGTGGGCAGACACAGGTTTCTCAAATGGCAATTCCATCCGAAGACTATGGCACATGGCATAGATCACCCCTTGATTCCTCTCTCCAGTGCATGTAAAAAACAGCCTAGATGACTGCATAACTTAGATTTCTACCTGCTAGATAGCTAATATGATGGCATATGAATTTCTCTTAGGGTAAGAGAGAAGGTTGTAAATACAAATGCTGAAATTTGCATCCTTCTTTTGTTGATTGTCATTTTGTACAGCTTAGAAGTGCTAGCCTAAACAGAATTCATGCATGGAAGCAATTTCATTTCAATTTACTGTGAACCTCATTTGAAATCATGATCTCTGCTTTGCTCTGCTTCATGGATTATGCTATTGAAACCGGGAGTTTTGTGATGGATCTGCATTAGATATACCGAGTGCTTACACTTACAAACATATAGGGACTTTTCTTCTGCAGTGTATATGGCCAACATCAGAATATGGACAAAACAATGAGAAGATGAAGGAAAACTTGGTGGCTCACATTATAAAGAACAGAGTGTTCTCACATAACATGTAACCTGCGTAAAATAACAAAAATATCTAGGAGCAGGGTATCAAGAGATATGTTTTTTGGACTGTAGAAAGTGTCAGATCTATGGAGACAAAACAGCTAAAAAAAATCTGAATTGTTGCTGAATAAGGGAAAGGATTGTGAGAAGTGAGAGCAGCAAGTAAGGGAAACCAGAAGAGAATCCCTTATTTGGATGAGATTTTGAAACTATGGTTAATCAGGTGAAGCATATTAATGAAAGAAATCAAGGTACATGGAATGTATGAGTGACTTAATAGGAGTTCTGGGAGAAGATTATGTCAAAAATTTAGTTGGAAAAGATGAGAAGGTGGAAAGGTAATTGTGAATAAACCTTTGGATGAAGTGGGATTATATAAAGTATATTTAATTCAGTATGTATGTGCATGCAGCTGTGTGTGAGAAAAAGAAAATACGAGATTTGGAGGTAGTATAGAATCATAGAATCATACAAGTATGAAGGAAGAAACAAGTAAAAAACATTTTAAAAAATGAAAATCAGAGAAAGCAGCGGAGGCTGAGGTGGAGACATGAGAATCTGTGATTAGTGCTAGGGAGTGGTGATTCACAAGAGATACAGAAAGCATGAATTTGTTCTGAACAATATTTGAGAAACTAGGTAGGGTAAGATAAAATTAGAGGTTTGGGAATCAACGAGAGAAGAGTGATAATGATTACTTCCTGAATGGGTATTTTCTCCAAGAGAATGAAAACAAGAAAACCCACAGTAACAGTGAGGGAGGAGGAAAGAGAGGAAAGGATGACTATGGCACACAAACAGTGAAGGAGGTTGACAAAAAATTAAAACCTGGAGAAGGATATAGGAGACATATAGGAGGAAAAGAATGAGCAAAAAAATCGCCCTTTGAGCAGGGTACAAGTTGACATGACTGTGCTGCAGGTCTTCACAGGTGTTGACCAAGGGCTGGATTTGGCTTCTTGGAGGTCTGTTAATTATGTGTTGTTTGTTGAGGGTGATATCTTTCCTAAAGGATGTACAACGACTGGTGGTCAAGTGCTCTGTAGGTATCTCTGGAAGGATCCACAGATCCTTCAGTCGTGATATACTGTAAGACCTATTCCTGAGTGATAAAGTAAAAATTTATTTCAAAACCACATGATCTTTCACTCTTCCTTCTTCACATCACAACAGCCATATTATGACAAGGAAGTTTTAGGTTATGGTAAATTTTCATTCAAAGAGCTTAAGATATTGTCCTTGTTTTCTAAAGGAAATATGGATGGAAGGAAAAAAGTGGGCTTAGTTATGCACTGTGATTAAAAATAGATGTGGGGTATCTTGTATAGAAAGCCCATAAAAAGTGATCACTCAGATAAAGAAGAGTAGCAGGAAAAACTTTATGGCAGCCTCTTTAGGATAATTTGAAGGCACAAAATTGTCATATTGGAAATCAGAGAACACAGGAGACTGTTTTCTGTATGTTTGTATGCAGTGACAAAGGAAACTTTTAGTGCTCTTGGAAAACAATACCAAAAGGACATCAGCAGGTTTCCTTTGACAATTAATGAAGAAATAACCTAAATCTGGAGATGGCAAAGGCCTAAATAAGGATCACTCTTTTGATAAAACAGAAATCATGAAAGGCTATTTAAATCTTATACTCATTACATTACCCAAATTTCCTTGATGTTTCTGAAATGTAAAATTGACTTAGTGTCGTGGTTTAGCCCCAGCCGGCAACCAAGCCCCACGCAGCCGCTCGCTCACTCCCTCTTCCGCAGTGGGACGGGGGAGAGAATTAGGAAAAAAACCTCGTGGGTTGAGATAAACACAGTTTAATAGGACAGAAAGAAAGAAGGAGACAACGATGATAATACCAACAAAGGAATGTACAGAACAAGTGATGCCCAATACAGCGATTGCTCACCACCCCGTGATCGACAGCCCGTCCCTGAGCAGCGATTCCCAGCCCCCGGCCAACTCCAGTTTATGAACTGGGCATGACGTCATACGGTATGGAATATCCCTTTGGCCAGCCTGGGTCACTGTCCCGGCTGTGCGGCTGTGCCCCCCCCCGGCCCCCCGGGCCCCGCCAGCCTCCTCGCTGGCAGCCCAGCACGAGAAGCTGGACTGTCCTTGACTGCTCAGCAGCAACCCAAAACATCAGCACATTATCAACATTTTCTCATCCCAAATCCAAACCACAGCCTCACACTGGCTTCTGTGAAGAAAACCAGCTCTATCCTGACTGCAACCAGGACACTTAGTTATCCAGCAAATTGGAAATTTTTAAAGGACAAATATATCCTAGTGTTATTTGTACAACAACAATTTGGCAATCTTGTATTCTGTTGAGGTTTGGGTGGTTAGGCAACTGGTGAAACCATACAGCCAAAAGAATAAAATTTGCATGTTAAGTGAAAATCAGTGGCAGGGTAGTTATCTTCCTATGCATATGATAATAAAAGTAGAAGAAGCAGTCATCTTTCTTGAAGATAGCTGAAAAACAATATCCAATTAAATATAATTAAAATGAGTTTTGTTTGTAATTAAAGTCTACAGATGTAATTTTTAGGCAAAACAATCTCTTCTTGAAAATAAGACTAAGCATAACAAACAGCTCTAATGGCATAAATTTTATTAGAAACAATAAGTGCAGTGGTTTTGAAATACTACAGTTGTATAATTTGTAAGTGTTTTGATGCTATTGTTGCCACTTGTAATACAGTTCTTATCATTAAAATTCATATGATGACATCTTTATCTTATCGGGTGGGTGGGTGCAGTTGTAGATGTGTAGAAGTATAGCAAGAAAGAATTAGGCGATGCTTGCTTGTTTGAGTGTAAACAGGTCTACTAAATCAAATAATTGCAGAAATAAAAAAGAGCATTAAATTATTATGAGGAAAAAACATATCTATAAAAGACTTAACAAAGTGCTAGAGTATGTGAAAATGAAAAACCCAACAGAATGTTTTTCTCAAGGATTTTGGGAATCTATCGTAATCTGTAGAACTGATTTTCATTAAGAGACTACTGCAGCTGTTTATGTCATCAAACTGCAGTAAATGAGAGAAAATTCCTGGAATGTCAGAGGAAAAATCTTCACAGAAAGGAACAAACAAATCTGAGTTTGTCAGGTCCTTATTTTTATGTTTTGTGTGCTGGGCTTTATTTCAGGTTTTTCACAAAACAGTATATAAAAACCCTCTTTTTACCTGTTCCTTATTTCTCATTCTCTGGAAAGAAAGTGTCATCTGAAGATGACAAGTGCTTTCTTCTCAGAAAGATAAGTGAGCTCTAGCAGTGATTCAATCTTCACCAGGAAA
>NW_010526738.1:51822-64817 GCF_000687285.1 Phaethon lepturus
TATCTAGATAGCTACCATACATTATATCTCTTTCTTAAAGACATTTTCGTGTCAAAAATTGGGGACAGTCCTTCAGTATAACCGGTGCAGCTGTAAATGAAAGGAAACTATTACCTCGCTTTTGCAAGTAGTTGCTTTAAACGTTGGGACTTAACTTACTTATGGTAACTTATTCTAGAGGGGCTGTAAGTTCATCACACTCCAGATCATGAACACATGTAGGGTCAGGAGACTGAGAAGCCTTCTGGCATCAGAAGTGTGTGCTGGGGATGCTGTTCCTGAACAACAGGGACACAAAGGCCCTCGAAGTTATCTAAAGGTTTCATGTGGACCTGTTCCTCATGTAGGTATTTTGTCCTGGTCAACAGTATCTTTTTTGTTCTGCTGGAAATAAAATAATGTTCCTGGATGAGACACATTTAGATTCCAGACTCCGTGTCTTGAAGAAGGGACGTGGTTGACCGCATCCTCCCATGGACAAGATGCTTGTTCACTTCTCACCCACTTCTGCCGGAGTCCTCTGGGCCTGTTGCTGTCACAGGTGTTGCTGAGCACTCTTTCTCCAAAAAGGGGACATCAATGTCCCAAATCAGAGAGGAAATCCAACAGCAATGTATCTTGGCTTTGAGCTTTTGCAGAAGGGGAGAGACTGAATTGTTCCTTGAAGACATCCTAACCAGTTGGGCTTGTGGGAGCAGGTGCTGGATAGCATGCCGTGCATGTGCTGCCTGTTACAGGTGCAGACATGCCTAAAAAGCAATCGGAAAAGCTGCTAAACCAGTGATCTGGACTTTCACTGGCATATAATTGTGAAAGACATATGGCATCCCTTAAGGAGAACTTTGTTACCAGTCTGTAGTTAGGAGTAATGCAGAGAAAACAAATTTAAGACAAGTGCTCACCAAACTTTACACCTTGTTTTTAGACTCTGTATGGAGTGAAAGGAAACCTCAGGGGCACTATTCATCTAACCTACCTGAGATTTCTAGTGTAGGACGAAATGAATTAAGACCTAGAAGTGCCTGTTTCTTCTCACCAAGTATAAAGAGAGCTAGATGACTACCTCACATTTCGGCATTATAAATACCAAAATTTAGTTGAGATTAAAGATACCTTGCGTCAACCTTGCACTCCTGAAAGATGGGAAAGAATATTCCCAAACTGACTTGGAAATGCTGATGATATCTTTGACTGTGGAGGACAAGAGAAAACCATATGAAAATGATTGGAATTTTTCATAGTTATCTAAAATCATACGGGTCAGGGTAAATTTTGCTGTGTGCTCTTGCTGCAATAAAAGCAGAATTCAGAAAACTCATGTAAAGAGAGACATAGGAACGGGTTCCCACTACTTGCAAAAAATGGAAGTTGCGGGTTCAGACAGCTTTTTTGAGTGCTTTGTCAGGCCAGAGACTGTCAAGTTAAAACGGACAAAACCAGAGGGTATGTCCGTATGCTGCTAAATGACAAGACGGACGAGGCAGTTCCAGTGCTGGAGTCATGATCCTCCTCCTGCTTAACTGTTGGCTCACTCCTTGGCTATTTGTTTCCAGCAGGCTCCAGACAGAAACAGCCTTAAGCACTGAGACTTGGCTGAAAATTGACTCTAATTCAGCAATGTAGGTGCAGCCAGAGAGTCTCAATATGCAATAAAAAGGTGCTAGCAGTGAATGGTTCGGCATGCATCATCATCCCACCTGCCTCAGGTAGGGGCAATATCGTGTTAGATCCTTTACGAAATGACTGCATTGGTCTTCTGAGCAACCAGCAAGAAAAACAGGGCAGTGAACTGCGTATGTAGATATATATGCTTAAATACCAACAGGAGTTGGATCGAGATCAGCTTTTTGATGCATATCGTCCCTGCTGCTATGGAACCTGATAATGGATCTCTGATGCTATTAGTGGCTATTTGAACTGAAGACCTTTTTGGAACCGTGACTGGATGATAAAAGAAACCCCTCAGATGATCATAATCAAGATATTGTTTGTGTGCAAATACAAATTGAGTATTCAGCTTGTGTTTTCTCCTTTCATCTTTATACAGAGGTTGCTCACTTCTCATGTCCCTCTTTTTCGCATTTTGGTTCACTAACGAGATTTTAATGTAAAGGAAAAGTGATTATAAGCAGTGAAGCAAAGACAGCTTTATAGAGCAAGACTGCAGAATTGAAGACATAGATCAGAGCTATCCACCAACCTAAGATGAAAGAGAAGTTCATGAAAACAGAGACATATAGATAGCTTTGATTTCATTAGCATTAGACAAGAAAGGACGAAAAACGGAATAGCTATAAAGCTGTTCATATCTAATAAGTTGCCTGTATTAATAAGAGACTATGCAGAAAGCATTAAAGTGATAACATAGAACAGTTACTGAAGGATATATAGTAAAATTTTTGTTCATATCTACTTTTAGTGTAGCGTAATGTGATTACCAGATTGTAGTAATGTAAAAAATATAAATATTATGTATGTATTAAATAGTTTATTCATTGATGTTGTGTTTTCATTTCATTGTTAAGCATGGATTACTTGTTTGGAGTTTTCTCCCTCTCCCTCTTTCCTTTCGAACACAGATCCTGAGGACTGTATTTCTCTTACTGATTTCATGGTTTATCAGATCTTGAATTGCAGTCAAATTAAATAGTTGGTGGCTTTTATAGGAAGCTTTTGTTTGGTAGATACAAGTACCTAGTTATAATATTCACAAGAGAAGTACCTAATTACATATGAAAGGTGCTTGACTAGATAAAGAATGATTTGTGTACAGTGTTTTCTGATTGCAGTTAGAAAGCTAGTATAGAAAATTAGCAGCTGTGAGTGGGGAGGAGTAATAAATGTTCTTGTTCTGAGAAATAACAAATTTGTTCCTCTAAAATTAGGTCAAGCCTAATGCTTCACTTCAGTTTTGCTCTTACAAAATTTTTTTTTCAGTAAAAAAAACCCTATTCTCTAAGAAATATCCTACCATCACAAAAACTAAAATTGCAGGATTCATGGGCAATATCTATTCTTTTTGAATAATCAGTATTTTCTGGCCAAATCAAAAAATTGCTGACTAGCTGTAACGAAATTTGTCTTTGAAATTCATCTGAGATTTTTATAATAGAAGTAATTTCATTACTCTGCAGTTTACTTACAAGATAGTCAGCTTTTGTGGCTTTCTCAGGTGCGGTACTCTACCCATTTAAGAAATGAGGAAACTGAGAAAGGGATGTTAAGTGAGTTGCCTAGAGGGACAGAAAAAATCCATGTCAGACTGAAACAAGGTTTCAGAATACTGCTTAAATCAGTGCCATGTCTTCAGCTGATAGATTTCTTGTCCAATGCAATCCATTTTGGCGCTCCACATTTTGTAGTTTAATTTATTTTGACACTGAAACTCAGCGTAAGAAGTGCATTAACATTCTGTGCCATTTTGCCATTCAGCTGCCTGTTGCAAAGGTCCTCGGTCATGTTCTTGCCCTGGGTTAATATAGTAAACAAGATGTATTTCAGTATATGTATCAGTGAGTGATAATACGATGAATTTCCTGTCTCTTTTTGTATTGCAAAGTAAATTGGAGCTTGTAAAGCAATGAATAATTAATTTTTCTTCCATTTGTGAGAATAATTTTTAGAAACAGGTCTTCTGTTTTTGACATGAATCTATTACCTTGGAAACTACCTAAACATTTGCACAAAGTCCACGAACACGCTATATCAAATATCAGTCATATTATGTGACTTAGTTATCCATTATTTCAGTGTTGTACGTACTGAACTTTCACTGTTTTCATCTTTGTAGGCCTTATTACACGCCATTCAAGACAAAGGGGAGCTAAGTAGGCTACAAGTTAGATAGCCTCACCTATACGTTGAAAAATGTGCTTCAGTAAACTAATCGTACTGGAATATCTGTAAATATCCCTACCAAATTACCTTCTATGTGAATGTAAGGAATTTTCTGATTTTATTTTTTTCAGGTCAATGGAACGGAAATTGAATATGAATTTGAAGAAATTACTTTGGAGAGGGTAAGTATAATTTATCCTTCTCTTATAGGAAAAAAACATAATCTGTAATAAAAACAATGACATTAAAAGTGGTTAAGAATAAAATTATTTATATTTTGGATAGAGATGTCCACTCTCTAAAATGTAAGTGATGTGAGTGATACAACAGGGTAAGCCTTACATGTTTTTAAGAAGCTTCAGATGTAGCTGCTTGCAGACCGGTGTGCAGAATGCTCTTCTTCCCCATAACCACGTCAGTGCTTGACTGGGTGTTTGGTTATGGGGAAGAGCCCCTGTGGCTCGGTAACTCCCTCTTAGCTTGTGAACTGCAACTGTGGAATCCTTTCTCTTTTAACCTCTTTGACTTCCTTGCATGTGCGCACGATAATAAAAGACATGTAGTCTTATACTACAAAACCAAAATTGCAAAAGTGTATTTAATGTTCAAGTGACCATATAAAAACTGTAGACCTTGTGGAAAGGATATGTTTATGCAAGTCTGAATTACGTGAGCTATAATCAGGGCTGGCAGCACAGGCTTTGTTGGTAGTACGGTTTAAAAGTAGCACAAAAAGAGGAGAGATATTTAAAATTTGTCCTGCCTCATATCTTCCTGGATTTGGTGGTTTTTCCGTGCTTTTTGGTTACATAGCTGTTTTCTTTAGACTGTGGGCTTGCTTTGCCACAAGACCAAGACCAGATGGGCCTCATGTTGCGTGAGGAAGAAAGTCTAAGCTTTGTCATGTATCGTAGTGCTTACAAAGATTTCTAATGGATGCAAGATCATCATTGCTAAATTCCTTCAATATTCTACCAACATCCTGGTAATATGAAGTTTTATCATCTTGAAGCAAACACAGTTGGGCTTCTTTCTACATAAAATGTTTGAATGCAAGGCCAGATTTACCAAGATGTGACTGATGCCATATGAACAAATGCCTGTAAGGTAGCAAACTACCATTGCGTTAGATACTTAGATTATACAATTCATTGCACTTTTTCTGCATGTTATATTTTTAATTGTCCAGGATAATGACTTTCATAAGCATTCAACTTAAAGAGATACAAGTTTTTGTTCTCATTGGTTTGCTCTCTCAAGCAAATTATGAAAGAGCGATACATCTTTTTACCACAGCCATCCTCACAACAGATAACATAGAAGGTTATAGGCACTTTTATCTGCAGTCTCTCAACTTATTTGCGCATCACTAGTTATTCATTGGAGTAGAGTTTCCAAAGGTCACTGAACAGAACACATGCCTCCTGGGTGATATTTTGAAAACCACTTTATTTTTAATAGATGTGTAAGTTATCAGCGTACACACTGCAGAATGAACACGATTTGCATCTCCTGTACCTGTCTGATGCAGATAATCATTTATTTGTAATATAATACCACGTGACATCAGTTAACGACCGATCAACAATAGCAGAAAAAGCTACAGATTTTAATGGGGAATATTTCAGTTGTTTTCTGGATGCTGCTGAATCTGTGGCTTCTGATTATTACTGCTTGAAACATTCTGTCACATGTATCAGTGTTTTGTCTCAAAGGCAGGGTACTGTGTCTGCTGGTTTTTGTGTGAGACGTAAAACACAAGTGATTGCCTTTAAATAGCTGTCATTTATGTTAGACTAAAAGCATTTTCAGAAGAAAGAGATTCTCCATGTTGATTACCCATTTTCTTCCACAAAACTGCTTTTAGAAATTAGATGGAAAATCATCTTTCTGTATTTAATGGTAAAACTGCAAAATCTATTAGAGTTGTTTCTGTTGAGGGATAAAAATGTAGTTTGTCCATATTAAACAGTTGGTAATATACTTTCCATTTTAGCCCAGTTATCCAAGTTACAGAATTCTGCATCCCCAAAACATTCAGATACTTTCTTCATGATATTTGTCCACAATTTGAAATAGTCAATATAATATAATAATAGTCAATTACAATGTAAAGATAAGTTGGTTGAAAGTGTATTAGGGCTTTTGCACTCTTTATATAGCAGAATGAAAGGGAAGGTGGTAAAGGATTGAATACATCAGGAGATCTCCCAGTCTCAAAAGACTTGGCAAGGACAGCATTAACTCAATTGTAGGAGGTCACCTTCATCCGTAGGTGACATGAACTTGTGGGACCAGAGAATCACAGAGTTGTTGGATTGGAAGGGGCCTTTAAAGGCCATCTAGTCCAACCCCCCTGCAGTGAGCAGGGACATCTTCAACTAGAGCAGGTTGCTCAGAGCCCCGTCCAACCTGACCTGGAATGGTTCCAGGGATGGGGCATCTACCACCTCTCTGGGCAACCTGGGCCAGGGGTTCACCACCCTCATTGTCAAAAACATCTTCCTTCTCTCTAGTTGAAATCTGCCCTCTTTTCGTTTAAAACCGTTACCCCTTGTCCTGTTGCTAAAGGCGCTGCTAAAAAGCCTGCCCCCATCTTTCTTCTAAGCCCCCTTTAAGTTCTGGCAGGCTGCAATAAGGTCTCCCCGGAGCCTTCTCTTCTTCAGGCTGAACAACCCCAGCTCTCCCAGCCTGGCCTCCCAGCAGAGCTGTTCCAGCCCTCAGATCATTTTTGTGGTCTTCTCTGGCCCCACTCCAGCAGGTCCATGTCTCTCCTGTGCTGAGGGCTCCAGAGCTGGACGCAGCACTGCAGGGGGGTCTCCCCAGAGCGGGGCAGAGGGGCAGAATCCCCTCCCTCGCCCTGCTGGCCACGTGGCTTTGGGTGCAACCAAGGATGTGGTTGGCCTTCTGGGCTGTGAGCGCACATTCCCAACTCATGTCCAGCTTTTCATCCCCCAATCCCCCCAAGTCCTTCTTGGCAGGGCTGCTCTCCACCCCTTCATCCCTCAGCCTGGACTGATACTGGGGGCTTCCCCAACCCACGTGCAGGACCCTGCACTTGGCTTTGTTGAACCTCATGAGATTCACACAGCCCCATTCCTCAAACTCGTCCAGGTCTCTCTGAATGGCATCCCATCCCTCAGGCATGTCAGCCACACCACTCAGCTTGATGTCATCTGCAAACTTGCTGGAGTTGCACTCGATCACACTGTCTATGTCACTGATGAAGATATTAAAGATAAAGTCCCAATACGGACCCCTGAGGGACACCGTTTGTCACCAGTTTCCATCTGGACATTGAGCCGTTGACCACTACCCTCTGGATGTGACCATCCAACCAATTCCTCATCCATTCAACAGTCCACTCGTCAAATCCATATCTCTCCAATGTAGAGAGAAGGATTTTCTAGGTGACCATGTCAAAGGTCCGAAGTCCAGGTAGAAGACATTGGTAGCTCTTCCATTGCCCACTGATGTGGTCACTCCATCATACATATCTTAAGAGACTTACTCATTTAGATATGATCCTTGCCCCAGTGTGAAGAGATGGCTCCATTTCTTGGGTAACATAGGACAGCTGTGTGCCTGTTGGCAGAAAGTGTCCCATGTGGAGCTTGGGAGCAGATCAGAAGGGTCTCAAAAATGCCAAAAGGAAACCCTGCCGAGGGACTTGGGGGGATGGACAGTGCAGAGCTTACTGAGCGTCACTGCGCTGCCTGAGACTCAGCTGGCATACCAAGAAATGACTGCAAGGATACAGTGGGCTTGCATAGAAAGTTTTTTTCTGTATTTTTGCTCTTTGACATAATGTTTTTCATTTGTTTCTATTTAAAATGTTGGCTCCTAGTTTACAGTTTGACAAAACTTGGTGTTTGGAGTTTAAAATGTTTCATTGAGAGCTCACAAACATAATGAACTTGAGGCAGATCCACCTTAGAGCTGTGATCAGTGCTGTTCCAAGAGTTAAGGAAGTTGTAAGTACTCCTCTGTCAGCCCCCACCTTACTGGCATGCTTTTACCCTTTTACTCTTCTTCAGTTGTGCCAACTGCTTATCAGGTACCATCACCAATCCCCGAGCCCAAGAGCATCACCATTAAATAAGTGATCATCATTTAAAGCTCTCATAAGAGCCTACTTGAGTAACACAATTACACAATTAAGAGAAATCAAACAAATTCTCTTCTCTTTAAAAAAACCAAACAATCAAAGAGACAGTTTTAATTCCTTAAACTACTTCAGTGTGAGTTTCTCTGCTAACTTACAGGCATAAAACGCAGATCCAAGTGTAGCCTAAGATTTGGTGATTTGTAATAATCTACAATGCCCAAAAGCACACTTAGACAAAATTCCCTAAAATAAACCCATTACCTTGCTCTGCCTTGAGTATTAAAGAGACCATAAACAGGAAACTCTGCATAAAATGACTCATATTAGTGCAATGATGTTAGTCTTCCATTATGGCAGGACTTGAAAAATGTAGCTAGCGCTATCAAGAGACTGATTGGCACTTGTAAATCAGTGGTCAGTGTAAGAGATTACTGAATAGACTCTGTAACAAAGCCTAGCCTGACTTCTCTAAGCTTGAGGCAAGTTTTAATGGATTGACTCCTTGGTACAGAGCTGTGCTTGGAGACACACGCTGAAGAGAGGGTTTTAATAGAAGTTGATGTTATATCAGCCAATGTCAATAGTTACCTTGAAGAAGGGTAAAGACGGACAGTGGGTCACTTAATGATTCATGTTGGATTCATGCTAAGTTCAACGTCTGAGTTCAGATCTCAGAACTTTTTTGCTATCTAACCTTGCCTATTCTTTAGATGTTAGAGAAAAAGAGGACAGTTATAATTAATAAAGCTGTTTTCACAAAATCTTTCGATGCTTCAGCACATACTTTCATTCTGTATCTACATAAAAGTACTATTATATTACTTTTTATGGAATAGACTGTTGAGAAAAATTAAACTATATCAGCACTGGAACTAAAAACGTGTAGTTTCCAGTGCATTTGCATCATGAGATTAACTGACCTTGAACAGGTCAAGCTCTGACTGAGAATTTTCCCAAGGTTGACATGCATGATGTATCTCTATTTCTTTTTTTTTTATATTCCTGTGGATGCTCTGGCCTATGATTCAATTCAGGTTACACTGCAGTATGTCCCTGTTTTTAATGAAACACATTGTTTTACAAAGTTTATAGGAACTTACTGGTTTGTTTCCTCCTCACTTTTTCAGATTTGGTTGCAATTGGCTATTGGCCTTACTAATGTTGAGGGAGAGCACGGATGCTCGCATAGCATAATTACTTCCTTAGAAAATCCAAAAGAGTAAATTCTCAATAATGATTTATCAACTGGGAGTGTGCTGTGATAACTCTGATAAATTTTATCCTGTATCCACCACAGGCTCTGTTCAGTGGAGAGACTGAAAACCTACACGCTCTCTTCTTTTCCTTTGACTTGATAGCTCAGTGACATCAAGTGCGATGAGATTTAATTTTTCTAGTTCAAGATTATTGTTCTCTAAAAGGTTGGATTTCCACATTACCACCAAGTTGAACTTGGGGTCTATTCAGATCTCTACTAGAAAGGCTAAAACTGTAATCATAATTAAACATAAAGGTAAAATCCTGAGGAAACACTCTAAAAGTTTGGATTTCCACATTACCACCAAGTTCAAGGGTCTGTTCAGATCTCTACTAGAAAGGCTAAAACTGTAATCATAATTAAACATAAAGGTAAAATCCTGAGGAAACAGTGGAAAAAGCAATCCTCATACATTTTGGTAGAGTAAGGAATTTATTTCAGGCCTGGGCTTTTATTTACCTTGGTACCTTGTAAACCTAAGAGATAATTACAACTATAGCATTTATTATGCTGTTTTCATCGCTAATTAATTTTGTGAAAATTTTGCAAAAATATAGAGGTGCATTCCACTGAACACTGAGCAGTGGGAATAGGATTTTATTCAACGATACGAGGATTTTAGTTTGACTCAATGTCTTGTTTTTTTATATCTATCTGTCTTGTTTTGACAGAGATTGCTGTTTGCTTACAACTATACCATTTATTATGCTGTTTTCATCACTAATTAATTTTGTGAAAATATAGAAGTTTGCAAAAATATAGAGGTGCATTCCACTGAGCAGTGGGAATAGGATTTTATTCAACGATACGAGGATTTTAGTTTGACTCAATGTCTTGTTTTTTTATATCTATCTGTCTTGTTTTGACAGAGATTGCTGTTTGCTTGTATATCTGGGAAATAAGGTTTTCAGTATTAGTCAGTAGTGTACCTGCTTTCTGACTTTTTTTATGGTGTTAGATGCCAGTTGATCACGCATCAGCACGCTTTGACCTCTCAGGAATGACACTGTAGGACAATGCAGCGCCAGGAAAGTCCTCCTTTACATGGTTCAAGAAGTAACAGAGTGGAAGGCAGTGGTCAAGAAATGGCCGTTAGGAAAAAGCTTATGCCGTAGACACGTGCGTTTTGAGCACCCCGAGTGCACAAATCAATATCCAGCCATCAGCAGCCCCGGTGGAGTGCTCTGACATCTTCCAACAGAATGTACATCTTTCAAAGTGAGCGTTCCTCAGTGCCCCTCCAAACGCTGAGTTGCCCTCTGAGAGTTTATTTCTGCAGAACTGTAGGTGTTTCCTTCACTGCTGAGAGCTTTCTGACTGGGTGCCCTTACTACCTTTCTTCTTTGCTGTGCTCTGCCTGCTTCCTAAGTGAGAGTGAGTGGTGGTTGTTCTTGCAGCCTCAGACTGAAACAAATTGTAATTCAAAGGCAGAATCCTTCTTGTTGACTGGGTTATATCAGGTTTACAATAGAATGGTGACCTACGGCTGCTTATTGCAATAAAGCTCATCCACAGGAATTTTCTCCTGGAAGGGGCCAGCACAGTCTGCCTACAAGAAGCGGCAGAAGTATCTGTGTATGGAGCTGAATTACCAGCAAACAGAAAATGTGTACCATCTTTTTACTGTTGTGCAGACCATTTGAAAAACTGATCTCGGTTATCCGTATAAAGTCTTTCATTGCATTTCTCTGTGTATGTGTAACACAAAGCTCTGTAAAATGACAACAGAAATTAAGATCCTTGAATATACAGGTGTAGTGCCTGCAATCACTGTGCAGGAAATTCTCTTATGCTTTCCATTCCAATCCCGTGTCTTAGTTCAGAGTTACAAAAAGGTTATGCTACAGACGGGCGGTTGTGCCAGCGGCTGTTTACCTTCAGGGCGGTTGGGAGCATTGGGAAGGGCAGACTCCCTGGCCTCTGGATGCAATGGCTTACGCAAGGTCTGCGCTCTCCTTTCATCTCTTGTTCCTTACCAGATTGTGCTTTGACCTGAGGTCGTGCAGGAGCGAGCTGATGAAAGCAGCTGAAGGAGCCTGGTGTGCAGTCCTGCGACTGTGACACTGAAATACCAGGTCAACATTTTCCAAAGCAACTGCAGAGTTTGGTTGCTTTAGTTCAATGACCTAAATTAAGATTTCTTGGAACAGCCTGATTTTTTTGTACCGTTACTTACCCGAAGCATGTGACTTTCTGTCACCTCAGAGCAGCCCTAATTTGGCACCCAAAATATAACTAATCACTGGAAAACTTTGTTCTTTGTTCTTATTCTGTCAGAGAGTCATTATGCTGAAGCTATTCCTGGTTGTAGAGCTGTGCGTGTCTTGCGGGGGCTTGTTCCACCTGTGTGTGGTAGAGATACAAAACGTGCCAGGCTGGAGTATGTGTGGAAAGGCAGAAGAGCTGGGAGAGAGAGGGCTCTGCCTTTTCAGGGACAGAAGTTCCTGCCCGGTGATGTTGCCTGTCATTCTCCGTATTCAGTGTCTGGGATTGGAAACTCAATAAATGCACGTAACTGTCTTACTGAAGACTGTTGGCTAGAGAAGTGAAGGAAGAGCTGTTAATAGTATATCCCTCTTAGAGATGTCAACAAAATACCTTTATTGTTACTGCTGTTAACAGTCGCGTTGCCAGAGGTTGGGAGCGCAGTGCCCACGGTGTTCCTGAAATCGGTGATAGGACCGGGAGGACTATCTGTTCAATGCTGTCCTCTCCAAAGTGGGATCATCTGGACGAGTTCAGAATACGCACTGCCGGGAGAATTAGAGTTATCCAGGGCAAATGCTAAAAAAGTACGGGGCTTTCCACTGGGCTTCTGCTTACAAGGAAGGCTGGCGCTGTGTTTCATCATTGCTAGAGCTGTGCATTCTTTCCCGGCTGTGCAGCACTTCTCAGCCCAATAGTCACAGCAGAAAAGCTGCAAAGCCACAAAAGGGGAGCTGAAGGAGGGGAAAAGGCTGTAAGTGTCTAGGGGAAAAAAAATAACTTCTGCAGTTTATAGCTACACTGTGATTAGGAAAAGAAGCTGAAATAATACTATACATTTAGCTCCCTCTGGGTGCCTATCAAAGAAATTCATATTTTCATATTGTTATCTTATAGTCTTGCTTTTAAATCTAAGCGTCTGAAAAACATTGCGCGGATGCTAGCTCAGTTAAATCAGAATAGTGTATTTGCTTGGATTTATTACTGCAATGCCATTTAAACTCCCCTGAGGGCATTATCTGAGTGAAGGATGTCCCCTCCCATGCATGTGTACTAGCACTATTTCAGATAGAAAAAAATATGTAGTTTGGGTTTACACTTGATGATTCCAGCTTTCAAAGGCAAAGAATATTTTTATTACTGTGAATTAGGCTTTTATTAATTTGTATATATATTTTTGAAGGTCTACGTAGTTACTGGTTTTAGTAATTTATATAGTGCTTTCTGGGTGTTCCTTTAGATGAGGGGTTCACAGTTTGTTGCAGTGAGTCCTCAGGTCCAGGGAAGATTATGAGAGTTTGCCTGTTGTGTGAGGAAATTAAATAACTGAATACTCTGTTATGAAAGCTCACTGTGGTACTCAAGCATTTTCAAAATTTTGAAGCTTTGAAGAAGGCTTAAGCAGAAGAAGAAAATTGGAGATTGTTTGATATATTTTTTAAATTTTGGTAAGAGTCACTCAAAACACTGACCCATTTTGTTCCCAAAAGAGTAAAAGAAATTTCATTTTCCAATATATTGAATCGCAAGCCTGAAGTTACTTAAATTCTCTGCATTGAAACTCACAGGGGATTTTTTCAGGAAGAG
>NW_010526738.1:64848-82500 GCF_000687285.1 Phaethon lepturus
ACAGATACTAGAAAGAAGGCATTAACACAATAGTAGAAAATATTCTAGAAGTGGTAGAAACGAATTAAAAACCAACTGCAGAAAAAAATTCCCCAATAGTGGCAATGATGTATATTCCATATCAAAAATGAAGTTGAGAAGTTAAGCAGCATTTATTTAAGAGTTCAAAACCTACCTGTGCGAGTCCAGGAAAAAGAACCATTCATGTTCATCTCTACTTGAAAGTTATCTCTTTAACTTTGCCAAGATCACGGAGACCTTGAGTTACCTATTATGGGAAAAGTTGTTTGACGCAAGTCATAGCTGCCTAGAGGCAGCGTTCTGCTGCTGTTTCTTTTGAATTATTGTTATATTGACATTTTATTTTTCAGGGAATATCACTCAGCCTTTCTCTCATTTCCTAACTCCCTTGCTCTCACCAGGTAGTTTGCAGTGACTAATTCTGCCGCTTTTTTGTATTATTTATGGCTTTACAGGAAAATTGCCTTTACTTTAGGCAGTGCTCTTCAGGATGTAGCCTCTCAGCTTATGTACCCTGTTTTCCTCAGCTGACGAGGTCCAGGCTTTCTCCCACGCCTGTGTGGTGTTGGGGAGGTGAGCACCTACCGCGGGCTGGCGGTGAAGCCGCGGTGGCCGGAGAGCAGGAGCCGGGTGTCCGGGGGTGCAGGCAGACCTGGCCGGTGCGGGCAGAGCGAGCTCCCGCCGCAGGTGCCGGTCGTGGGGCCAGCGGAGGCTTCCACAGCCCCAAACGGGATGCGGCTTCTGAGAGGAGCTCTTGCCTGTGCAGTAGGTGACGTTGGTCTAATGAAAAAAGTCGGCGAAGAGCACGGTGCGACAGGGCAGCCTTTTGGAGCTGTGCCCCGGCCCTCCAGGCTGCTGCAGGAAAGCAGACCTTTTCCTCCAGTTTAGCGTTTCTGCTCTTATTGGACAGTAATTTTGTCTGGAAATAATTTTGCAGGAATAAATCCTTTATTGATCTGAGAGTTTAGCACCGATCTAGGGGTGTGCTGAGTGCTCGGAGAGCGTCGCGGTTTCCAGGAGGTGCAAACGAATGGATATTCTGCTCTACGCCGTTCGGCTTCTCCAATCTGGCATAAAAACCCTACTGGCAGAAATCAAATTAAACATATCACCCGAGGAGACCTGCAGTGTCCCCCCCCGCAACACTGCAAATCCATCAGCGCTAGTCGCTAATGAGCAGAGATGTAAATGTGACTTCCAAATAAACATACTAGTTCTGAATAAGAGCTTCTGGAGCACTAACAGGACGGTGTGTATACACTAAAGAGGAGTTACATGTGTGGCTGAGATGATGACTTTCGCAAGAAATTATGCAGGAATCTTTTTGCAGGAAGATTGAGAAAGCACAGCAGAAAAAAACACGAGAAACTAAAGAGCTACAAAGCAGTGGTTCGGCTGAGCTTTCACCTAGCTTTACAATCAACATTGGCAAATAATATGTAGATTTAAAATGATACGTACATTTAAATAAATGAGAACGATGAACCTCAATTTACTGGTAGAAAATGAATCATTCTAGAGATGATGGTAATCATCTTGCAGCAAAGATGGTCATTTTCAAGGCAGGATATTTTAAAAGGCATCTTTGATGTACTGGATTTGTCTCTTCAGAAAAAGCAGTGTTTTGCATTGCAGAAAATTGCCTTTCAGTTTTTGTTATTAATTTAGAATCAATTGTAATGCATAAATTAGGGACACTCAAACCTTGAGGAATCAGTATGCCGCTGTGGTCGGGAATGACATTGCAAAGACAGCGAGAAACAAGGGGGAAAAAGAAAAAGGAAATAATTTGCTGGTTTAGCCAGACTGAATTCCCCAACTGCCATTGCCGTGCATCGTAACATGGAAATACGGCATCACAACAAACATTTCTAATTTGCTCTTTGGATGCAGCGTGGCGGTTACTTTCTGTCCTTACGCAGTTATATTGGAAGCAGTTAGAAGATCATTTGTCTTCCACTTCGAACTACCATCCAGCTTCTCTCTGACTCTTTCTGTACAAAAGAGGGGCAAGAATTGATCTGGTATACTGTTTGGCAAAGTAGTTTTGCAGGAACAATGCCCCACTTTGTAGCATGTAGAAGTTCTTAGGAATGATATGATATAGACCATTTCCTCTCAAATTTTGTCCCTACATTTAAAACTGCAACTAAATGTCAAACGGGTAAGGTAACTCCAGGTATGCTGAAAGCTCTGAGTAGTTGTAAAGCAATTGTATGCTGTTCATGCATGTTTTATATTGCAAGATACTGCTTTACCCTAAGAATTTGACCTAGCTGGTGAGTCTCAAGCATGGCTTGAAAGTCACCTTATGCAGCTTAATGTGATGTATGAATTCTGACTGAATTCTATGAATAATTTATTTTTGAGTGGTTTTTAATTTTGCAGAGTTTAACTGGTTGCACTCGAAGCACAATTCACATTTCCCATACCTCACCTGCAAAGCAGAAGAGAGGTCCTGTTAGCACATTTTCACTCTGAAAGTTTGATGCATAGATTGCCATTAAGAGGAATTAAACTATATAGGAAGAAAACCACACTAAAATAAATTATGAACTTGTAACTTGAATCTTTACTAATGTTAAATAATGCCTTAACGTGCAAATCTTTCTCTTAACTGTGATGATGATGATGATAATGTACCTAGCGTTTCTACCATATTTCATGATGGGGAAATGAAGCACAGAAAAGCAGGCCAGCTGTAAAAGCAGCATGAAAAAACACGTATCCTAATCTGTAGTTCAGTAGCCTACTTATTGAAGTACACTTTGAACAGTACACAGGGAAAAGAACCTCCTCCATTAATATCAAGGCTCTTAATAGCAGTGCAAAATTTACAGGAAATTTTTATTTATATTTATAGGAAAAATAGGAAATAAGATAGCAACATTATATTCTTAAAATGTCCCTTGAATATGTGCTCTAACTACTTGTCCATCCAATATTTATTTAGGAATGAGAAATGTGATATGAATAATTAGTTTATACAAAATATTGGCAAATGTAGTTATAAAAGAAATACTTGACAAATAGATACTTTTACTGTATTTCCACTGCACTACACAGTGAGGTGTGTATGTACATGTTTTTGTCAATAAACATATAAGTAAACCTGTGAATATTGAAATCATAATTGGATTTTTAAGCAAGCAGAAATGCTATACCTATGCAACTTAAATTATAATGAATATGCTTAGAGATTTCATGTTAAGCTTTCTTATGGGAAATCTAGAAATCTATTGTTATAATTCAAATGGGAGCAGAATGCCTCTCTGAGAGGAAGTTTAGAAAAGGAATGTGACATTTCTAGGTGTATTCATTATAATGTGGCTGAGGGAGAAATGAGTAAGTCAAGTGTGTGTGTGTAGACCTACAGTAAAACGAAATTGTAACTGCTCAGAGCTATAAATTCTGAGCTAAAATAACAAAGGCCATTAAAAATCAATGTCTACCCTGATTTTCCACCTCCAAACAAGGCCATTACTCATTTCTTCCAGCAGCAGAAAAATATCTATTGAAATGGGCTGAGGAAAACCATGATCTGCCTGAAATGTCAGTCCTAGTTTAACTGGGCGGAAGGAAATCAGATAAATCAAAATGTAGCAAGGACTTAGAGTCTAATACAACCCTATATGAATAAAGTCCAAAACTATCTTTCATTATTAGAACGGGCTAGGACCTTGATTTCCCAATCAGATTCCTGAAGGAGTTCGTTGAACAGCGGCTGCATCTGTGTCACGCCAAGTTTTCAAAAGGTCTTTGAGTGTTGAAGAAATTTCAGCGTACTGAAAGAGAGCCAATGCTGTGGCAGCGCCTGCAAAGGGTCAATGGGATGGTGTGGGTCATCATGGTACCTCTGGAGGTCAGGGCAACGGGACTGCCAGACTGTGCTGGGAAAAACTCAGTTAGGTATTATAAACTGGCCAAATCTGAAGTCATACGTCAAGAAAGAGAATATAGCCTGTGTATGAAATCAAGGACTCCTGCTTGGAAAGCAATGAATCTGCTAAAAATCCTGGGCCTCCTTGGCTGGTCATCAGCCGAACACAAATTTTTAGTTCAGTGTTGTAGGCAAAGGTCTGCTGAAGATCTTAGGTTTGTAACTGAGGACTGCAGAGTGGAACAGGTTTTGGGATGTGGAATTCACAGGCTTAAGGACCCAATGTGTAAAACTTTTGGAATATCTTGCTTAATTCGATTTGAAAAAATTGCTGATAACTGAAGTGTCTTTAGGGGAGACCTTGAGGGTTATCATGACGTTGGAAAACACACCCTCTTAGTGAGAGACACAGGAAGCGTCATGAATTTAGCTTCCTAGGGGGGAAATTAAGGGGTGGCTTGGTCACAGAAAACATGTACTTAAATGAGATATAACTTTTAAGAGGGTGTTTTTCGTCCTACCTGGAAGGAGATAACAGAAGTTCATGGTTTGATGTTGAATTTGGACAGGTTGAGACTGGACATAAATATGTTAATAAGTTAGCAATAACAAGTTAGAAGGACTGGATGAAAGTTTTAGGAATGCAAAAGGGTGTTAGGCAGCAAGATAGACAGAAGCTGATAGGGAAAAAAAAAGTGGCATCACTAAGGAGAGAATATTAATCACAGAATCACAGAATCATTAAGGTTGGAAAAGACCTTTAAGATCATCAAGTCCAACCATCAACCTGAAACCACCATGCCCACTAAACCATGTCCTGAAGCGCCATGTCCACACGTTTTTTGAACACTTCCAGAGATGGTGAGCAGCAAGAGAGACAGAAGCTGATAGGGAAAAAAAAGTGGTATCATTAAGGAGAGAATATTAATCACAGAATCACAGAATCATTAAGGTTGGAAAAGACCTTTAAGATCATCAAGTCCAACCATCAACCTGAAACCCCCATGCCCACTAAACCATGTCCTGAAGCGCCATGTCCACACGTTTTTTGAACACTTCCAGAGATGGTGCCTTTGCCACCTCCCTGGGCAGCCTGTTCCAATGCTTGACCACTCTATCCGTAAAAAAAATTTTCTTAATATCCAGTCTGAACCTCCCCTCACACAACTTGAGGCCATTTCCTCTCATCCTAAAACGAATGCAAAAAAGGTTGTCAAACACTAACCAATCTGATAAAGGGCAAAAATGGACATTTTAGGAAGGAGGATGTTGGTGGTGTAGATCAGGTTCAGCCACATTAGTGTATAGGTGTGACACATAGCTGTGTATATAGCATATATTTCAGAGATCAGCAAGGCAGACCAAATGCTCAGAAATCATACAGCATCCTTTACTTCCACCCTTCCTTTAATTTATGAAAAGTAGAAGACGTTAAGAAGGCATTAAAACTACAGTTTTGGTTTGAAAAAAAAGTTCACAGGGAATGCAAAGAGACAGATGTGTGCTCAATTTCTATAAGAATGGGGAAAACTGCAAGGCCTATCCTGGCTTTTTCTCTTTTTTGCAGTCACTGCTCTGCATAAGGAAGAGACATTGTGGAATTAAGTGATATTTTTCTCCAGAGATGATTTAAGTAGGTCCTACAGCCTATATTAGGCAGGAGTTCAAGGTAACAGATCCAGTTGTGTCCTCTGCCTTAGATTAACTTTGAGGCATTACTTGGACATAATTAAAAAGGTGACATTTTTCCAAAGCTGTATTTGTAAATTAAATATTTTTATCTCCTCATATAGAAACCGGGTATTTCAGGTGCTATAGCATCGTGACTGTTGATAAATGCTATCATTTTAATGGTGACCAGAGTCAGCTGAGATCAGCCCCACAACTTCTTAATGTTTATCAGATGATATATCAGAGTGTCTTCACTGGAAACCAGTCTTCCATAAACGGAGACTGAACTCTGTATGGCCAAAGTGATTTTTTAATAGGATTTTTGAAACCTTCAGGAAAAATAGTCTTCAGCTTGTTCAAATATCATGGAGGACAGATAGAGAAAAACATCAATATGAGTAAAGAAAAAGTAATGTATTTGTGAAAAATACATGCTCATGGAAAACAATTGCCAAGAAAAACTGATTGAAATAACACACACTTGAAATAAACAAAATTTTAAAATAGAAATAAACATTAGACAAAAGCAGCCTACTTGAAGTGGAAATAAAAATAACAGCAGCTGTTATGGGAAACAAATGTATGCTTTGGAAATTGTCAGATTTTCATTCCTGTTATATTATTCTGCTATGCTTAATAAGCATTTTGCTTGTATTATATTTTCTCAGGTAAATCTACTCTCTAGATACCATGGCTAACTAGCAGAAGTGATTTATAGATACAAACCCTTTTGGTTCACTGAAAAACAGAGTGTAGGTATGAAAAATGCACAAGTCAAAGTGAATAATGAAGCACAGCGCAGCAGCCAAGCTGGATCCTGGAGGCCAGCTGCACTTAAGGGAGCACAACCACATTAACTATTTCTGAACAGAAACATGTGCAACAATACACTGATGGGACCGTGATGCTAAGTAGAGTCAATATACTCCACTGTACATGGCAGAGTCAGCGTTAGTTTGAGGTTCTTTGCACAGCAATACATTTGAAATATAACTACCTCCAAAAAAACCCACAAAATGCCCTAGTGGTCAGGTGTACAGGGACTAAGTCAGTCTTGAAGAGGTTGATAGGAGCTTGAAAGTGGTGGAGTAAAAAAGCTCCAAACCAGGTGGGTTTACCTGCAGGTGAATTTTGGACTGCACAGAGATCTGCAGCCTACGAGAGAGAAAGGTTTTGTTGAGGAACTGGATGGGAAACCAACATTTTTAAAGCTTCAGTTGAAAATAGAATTGGAATTGTAAACATTATATTATAACTTTTATCAAAATCTCGATGGCTCCACATCCTCTCTCCTTCTTGAAAATTTAGAAAAATGAAAATGTAGGGACAATGTGCAAACAGGGATATCCTGGAAAATGCCATCAAAAAGCAAATGCAATATTTTCCTATATTTCTTTCATTTCCAATGAGTGCATTTATTTTGTTTTGTTTTTACCTTGATCTTATTGATGCCCTATCTTTCAGAGGTCTTTAAAATCTTGTGATAATTGCTTTCTTTCCTTCTTAGCTTTGGAAAAAAAATAATTTTTTGACGACATTACAGTCTAAGAGTTGAGTATAGAAATAATTTTAAGAATAAGTAAAGATCAAAGTTATGCATCCAAGAAAATGTTAAATCGGTACTCAAGATTAGTGTGTGTTGTTTTCTCAATTAGGTTTTCCAAAAAACCAAAGGAGTCCAGAGCATCTGTTTATCCTGCACATTCTTGCCTTGTAAATAACCCTCAGAGATGCATTAGCAGAAAAGCTGTCACATCTTTGAACAAAAAGTAGTGGTAAGAGTCATGGTTGGATATAAAGCATCTCAAAATTTTGCCTTAGAGGATGCTATTTACATGGATAGGATATTTAACAAGTCCTCCAGTAAAGGCAGTGATTCACCTGGATAATATAAAAATACATTTACCTTCTCCACATTTGGGAGAAAGGGAGCTGCCATCTTTTTTTAAAGGTGGTATTTGTGGCTCAGACTCATAAAGGGACTTAGATGGCCAAAACAGGCACATATATGAAATGCAGGCTTCCAACTCTAAAAAAGTGCAGAGCATTTTAGGTACCACAGTGATGGTACCCCACTGGTGACCTTAATTCCACTCTTGTGCTTTCCTGGAAGAGCTGCCACTCATAGATCACCAGCTGTCTTTCAAGTGGCACCATATGACATTCATGAACATTATGTCTCTGGGTTTGAGTCACTGAAGAAGTTGGATTTCCCAGAGGCACTCTGAACGCACGCATTTAACGGGGAGGGAAGAAGCGACACACGGTAGCTGCCTATCTCTTCCTACCCCACCATTCAGGTGGAGACAGGGGTGATTAAGATCTCCTTAACCTGGGGAGCTATGAATAAAGTTTCCATTTCCTAAGAAAGCACTTCTGTTCCCAGGAAATTTGCATCCATATGATAAGGAGATGCTTGAGCCTTCCTTTCAAGGGAGCAAGAGGAAAGAAAAGCTGCTGTGGAGTCAAGAATTCATGGTTACCAGGGCCAGGAAGGCAATAGATAAGGAGGACTTGTTTCTGTGGCCAAGGATGTTAATCTTTCCCGGGGAGACTGACAAATTTTTCAAGGGACTACGAGGACATTTTGCATTTTAAAAAGTTCCTATCTAAAATCCAGAGACAACATTAGGTCTGAGGTCAGTGAGTGGGCAGAAAACTGGATCTCAGGTCTCATTGGATTATCTGCAATGGATTATCTCTTCTTGAAGTGCTGGTGTTTTTAGTACTCCAAAGATTTGCTAAAATTCTTATTTAGGATGCTATTTATGATACTTGATTTACTGACTCCTGGTCTGATACAGAATAAATATGGCTTTGTTTTCATTTCTAAATAAGAGAATCCTCATTTGCATCACTGCTAGGACACAGTAGTATCAGCTGGACAAATCTTGCTAGAAATTTTAACAGATGGATTTAAGTCTTTCTTTTTGACATTTCTAACCTGAACACATCTGGGAGACTCTGTTCAGATTAATTTTGAGAGTTTCTGGAAATATCCAAAGCACTTTTGGGAAACTATATGAGTTGTTGCATTGATCAGAACAACTGATCCCAACATTTCCCGCAACAGCAAGGCCTTTTAAAAGCGTACTGCAAAGCGTTTCAGGGATTTGAAGGTCACAGTATTTGCATCATAGACAATGGTGTACGCTTCAAAACAAAAGTGCTGCAAGGAAAGCATATAAGAGAGTTCTCTTTGGATGCAGGAAAGGGCAGCATATCCCCATCATGCAACATTGGGGATCTCTAACATTTATACTGTGGAAAACCCAGTCATTAGACATTTGTCATTTAATTGATCAGTGGCAAGAATGATGTCAACATCAATTTGAAGAGACTAATGCAGAAAACGGGAGCTGATTTTGTAAGGGTTTTTTTGTGGTTTTTGAGTGAACATCTGTGTGCTGCATGGTAGGGTCTGAATTCCTTGTACTGATGCTGGGAAACAAGTTTGAAGGTATTAGACACAGGCAAGACTGAGTGAAAAAGTAGGTCACTCGTAAACCATTTCATTGTTGTAGCACTAAATTGTTTGATTAAACATTTCATTGTTCTGGAGATATTGAGAAAGTAGACGTTAACCCAATGAATAATTCAAAGCAGTATGCAAAGGTAAATGGATGGAGAAACCATTCTTTCTAATCATTTTGTCCTAGTGTCACAAGGCATAGATAAGCACCTGTAACTTTCCTTCCTTTTCTTCTTTTTTCATTTATTTTCTCTCGTTCCTTTTATCTTTGTAATTTATCAGTTAAATAGTAGGGCACTTAGCAGTAAAGTTTCCTTGAAAAAAGCCTACTGAGGCAGCAGTATTTAGAGTAGAACTAAATAGCACTTCTATTAAACCTGCAAAATGGCAAAATTCAACCAATTTGTTGCTGTTTTTATGCTAACCAAAACCAGTGCCCTCTCGCGTTTGTAGAAGAGAAGAGTGTGTTGCTGTTTGCTTGATCTCATGCAGTAGCATGTGGCCATTTAACAAACCAAAAGCAAGCAAGCTATAACCTGAAAATATTGTGAAAATAAGTTAGAGAAAGGGCAACATTCTGTACTTTCCTAATTTACAGAGATAGTGAAGAGGAGAATGCTATTGTAGCTGGTGAAAAAGAAAATGCAAAAATGAAAAAAAAAAAGAGAAGGCACCCACCTATTCCTTCTAAAGAAGTGGGTAGAGAATAGAAATCAGACCATCAGAGAAAACAACAGATGGCATGTTCATCTTGCTTTAGGCACGCTCTCATAAACTGATCCAAAGGCTCATGAAGTCAATAGGAGGCTCTTCACAGTCACTAATGGATTTTGGATCTGGCCCTAATGAAGAGGGTGATATAGGCTAATTGCCTTACTTAGTCTGCTGATAGTGCTGATAGATGTAGTTTCATAAATGCAAAGTAAAAAAGATTTTTAACATTCTTCAGCCTAATATCTACAGGGTGAAGAGCTCAGAGAAACCACAACAAGGCAGAGGCTTTGTTCCATGTTGATTTTGTGTTCCAACCATCAATATCATTATTTGTGTATTTTTTATGTTTCTATGCAAATATTTTATGCATATTAAATTTAATAATTTTGTACACATGCAATGGACAAAATGGCCCATGGGGTTATTTAGCTTTTATGCACTCAGCCTGTCTTCAGTGTGTTATTGATCTTTAAAACTACACAGACTAATGTTAGTACAGTACTTATTTTCTCATCTATATCAGCATGACTTTGCTTATTGATCTCCCCCTACTCTAGCTGAATTTGGTGATTTTTTTTCAATTTTAGTATTCCTGGTTACTGAAAGAAATAATGTTGGGATTGTACAATTACAAGAGACAGAAATTCTGTATCTGGAGGACATGTGGTGCTAATAACAGATACTAGGTATCCCTGGGTTTCATAGCCGATATATTTCTTTGCCAGATAGTGACTGAAACAGAAAGAAATGGTAATATTTTAGATCTCACTAATAAAGATCTCATAGAAGATCTGAATTTAGCAAAAAACTTAGGACAAAGTCCTATGAAATCAGTTGTTTAAATTAAAAGAAAATGTTTTAATTGAGTTTTTTAGTGTATAAAGGGGACAACTCTATGAAATCAAAGGAACCAGTTATTGAGCTAAGTTGTGGAGATAAACACAGGAAATGGAAGAAGACTTTGAAAGACTTTGAATGAGTTTTCCAACTTGGTGGGGAAAAAACTTGTAAGGAAGGATCCTGGGCCTTAACTGGGGGAAAAGATACTTCTGAAAGAATATTAAGAGTAGAAAAAAGGGTTGGTCTCTGGCAAAAAGTACATCTGAGAGGTCAGTATTTTAGAAAGAAGTGAGAATTGGCCAAAGTAAAGCTGAAATAGACCTTGCTAAAAAAATAAAAGGAAATTGTTACAAGTTTCGTTTCTAAATAGAAAAAGAACAGGGAACATGTTCTGGAGAACTATCTAGTGAGATAAAATAGTGATTGATTTTGCACCATCTTCAAACTAGTACTTTAGACTCTGTATTTCTTAAGGACCATCATTTTGAATAGGGATGAAAAGCAAAATAGTAAATTGTGTGGAAAGAGAATGTATGAGCAAGGAAAACTTTAAGAGCTTAAAATGTATTTAAATTGTGGCAGGGCAGGTGATTTTCTTTTTAGAATTTTCAATAAACTAAATAAAGTTTTTAACACATCCATCAAGTCAGTGGTCACACATTTGAAGAGGAATATAGCAAGTTCACGTAATGGGGAAGGAGAAAATATGTTGTAACCCATAATTTCAGCTAAATAGCATGCTAAACTTGGAACAGCTTTGAATGTTCTTTCATATTTAGGTCATGAAAATAAATGGAAAATTTGATAAAATCCAACACAGTTTAGTAAAGCTAGATTGTACCAGACTAATTTGGTAACTTTTTTGTAACTGACTTCCTAGGAAAAGAAAATCTATGTTCCCTTTCTTGACTTAAACATCGTAACCATTACGGTGAAGAATGTGGGGATTAGTACAAAAGCTGTGCAACGGATAGTACCTATGGGAGATGGCAGGGATTGCTCAGAAGAGGTAACTGGCAGGTTGGAAGATTAGTTAGACGAGTCCTCTAGGATGGTTCTTGAGATGCATTCTGTTTAGTAATGATCTTAGCACAAAATGTTTCTAGTTGACATACTCCGTATATCAGTGAAATTGCCTGATGCCACAGCGTTAGGAAGAGTTTGCAGTATGGGGAAGACATAAGTATCCTAATGAGATCAGTGGGTAATCTCAAGAATTGGTGTAAAAGAAAGGTAATTAAATTTAATCATACCAAGCGGTATGTTAAGTACCTGTAACTAAGAACAAGAACTTACGCTATATAACTAAAGCTCATTAACTGATGGAGGTTAAAAATTTTTTCTTGAAGTAGATTTGTATAAGTAAACTAATGTCAAGTAGTTGCAAAAAAAGACAAACTGCAAAAGATGTGCAGGCCTAGCAATATCAAAGGAGGTATGTCCTGTAGATATGAAGAGATATTAAAGCTATGCGCCAAAGTATCATTAGGTATAATGGAATATTGCATTTGTGTCTGGTTTCCTGTGTTAAACAAAATTAATTTAAATGAAGATAGGTTCAGGAAATGGCTGCTAGAATAGCGTTAGGTAATAGGCTGGCTTCTGAGAAGAGTCTAAAAACTTGTCCCATTAAGTCTAGAAAAGCAAAGGCTGAGAGGAGACATCATTGCCATCTCTAAATATATTTGAGGGTAAAAACTAGAGAGGGAAGATAATTGGGTATATCCAAGGAAATTGTTCATAGAATAACAAACGAGTCTGAATTGGCCATCTATAAATTTAGGCTGAAAATTGAATAAAGTTACTAAGTTTCAATGACATTAAGCATCCCTCCTAACACTGACTTTGTGGTATAGCCTTCCAGTAAGAATAATTTCTGAAGTAGAGCTTGAACAGTTTATGAAAGGGATTACTTTATACAGTTGTCCACAGCAGCCACAGGGCTCAACTCAGAAACCCAGGACCTCTTTTCCTGTGATTCTGAGGAATGTGCTCATAGACAACACTGTAAGATTCCTCATTTTAAAGCCTATCTAGACAGATAAACAGGACAGATCAAATCCTCATTTGCATGCAGAATGCATCACATATTAAATTGGTGCTGCAGGGCTAGACTGTGATTTCGTACCTACACCTGCTCCAGATGCATTCAGGCATCCTCTACATCCTCCCTGGGCTATGTGGAACCACAGTCGTGCTCTCTGTCACCTGAGCAGGTGGTTGCATTATGCATTGATAATTTCAGCTGCCTTTGCCCATGCAGCACAACGGAACGATGAGGCAATGTAATTTGCCACTAGTGTTGAAGGAGAGGAGGGAGCTTGTGGTGCATAAGGACTCTTCTGAGTCTTCTGGTTAACAGACCTCCACCAGCTCAGGACCATGATGAAAGTCAGTGCAGCTGTATCGGACTGTAGCCATACATGTTCCCCAAAGTTATATGATGCTACTCTCAGCACCCTGAAAGTGTCAGCTTGTTTGTAAAGTGCTAGGATAATTAAGTCCTGCTTCATGACTAGCCTTCCTGGAGTTAGCATAATGCAACTGATAAATGAGTGAATTGTTACTCATTCAATTGAAATGAAGAAGTCCAGGAACCCTTTTAAATCCAGATTCCTTTAAATATAGTTGACTAGCTTTCACAGAACTACAGGTTACTGTAGTTTTGCAGTATTTCACCATTGTGTCATTTCTGTTCTGATTCTGCTATTGTTTCTTAAAGTGGAAAAGATATGACAGCTCTGATTTAACTTCATGGCATGCAGGTAATAGATCTGGGCTTTTCAGTTCATGTTATTTTTCTAAATAGTTATTAATGGACTTGAGAAGAGGGAAATTTATCCGTGAAGTAGCTTTATCAAGTAATGAAAACAAAAGACCATTGCCAAGTATAGAGGAGGAGATCATCAAAAGGGCATGCTTCTTCATACAAATGCTTTCACTGGATGGACAGCAACATGATTTATTTTTCTTTCTACTTTTCATTTGTGTAAGTTTAGCTGCAATTGAAGGATCCACTTACTTTCTCTCCAGTCCTCACCTCAAATGAGAGCAAGGGATCTAATCCATCTTTGCCATTGATCATTCTTCTCTCCTGAAAAGGCAAATAGGAAACTAATAGTTTGAATTGTGCTTCTGCAACTGCGTATTATTTATTTTTGAGGCATATTTCCACCTCTCACTGTGCACTCTGTGTCAATGATTTGTCCTTGACCTGGCTTATTTTTGCCAGAGATTTTGCCAGAGAGTTTTCATCCCATTGCTGTTTTCTTTCTTGCCATAAGGGCACAACAAAATTCTCCTTCCATTCATTGTATTGCTTATCACCACCATCCCCAATGCTAAAAATAATAGAAATCTTCCGTATGCCCAGAATTGTATTAAAGTTGTTGGAAACAAACCAAATTTCAGTAGGAGTAAGGTGTTTTTCCTTAGTTCTCATTCTCTTCAGTTCATTTAAAAAAGTCTACCTCATGTGAGTAGAATTTAATTTAATTTAATTTATTTTAATTTATAATTCACTGCTTAGTGCATAGAGCCTTTTGGTCATTCTTATTTGATTTTTTTCCTCTTTTTTTTTCTTCATTCCAAGCAGATAAGCCATCACATGTCAGAAATCAGAGATTGCAAAATGTCAAATTTGGAGCTCCCTAGCTTGAACAGATACTTACAGCTCTGTTAATAACGTGAAGTTACGCAGCACACAGCTCAGTGCACTGCACCACTGTGGGGCCACAGCAGAGTCAGACCCCAGGGTGCTCATGGTGCACCAGGCAACGCTGGAAGAGACAGTGGGGAGGGCAGGGAGAAAAGTTCAAGCCCACATCTGCTGATTTATGCAGGGTGAGCATTTAATTCTGGATGTTTTCATGCAAGATATGACATCCATGAGGAGAGGATGTTTGTGAAGGAATTACCTAAAACATTGTGTGAAGTACGAAAAAGAACAAGTTGATTATCCTGGAAATCACTCACAGTCCTTTTCACCACTTCTACCGAAACAGAACCGCGTCATTGTGCTCTTCCAACCTCCTGCTTGGCACCACTTGCAGGGTAGCATGTCTCACTGGTTCCTTGTGTTCGCCCATCTGTTTGCTTGCACCACCGGTATTCTGTGCATCTTCTTACGCTTAGATTGTAAACTTTTCAGTTGTTTGGGATCTCTGTTGGCACAGCACTTAACAGAATAAGCTACATTTAAATTAGGATATGTGGGAAAACTCCCAGGTATGTCTGGTTGTATTCCAGCTCCATAATAATTTCTCTTTCCTTCCCCGAAAAGCCCTTCCATGCAGCGATGTTACAAAGTAAAGGAAGGCAGGACATATAGATGGACCTCATAGAAGGCTGCAAGAACCTGAATTTGGGCAATAAGGGTGCAGGGACCCTTTGCCTTTTCATACTTAGGGGGCAGTTTGAGCATATCCATACTGTCCATCATTCATGACTTCTAGTACTTGTTGCAGTGTATAATAAAAACTAATTAAAACAGTAAACAATGCACGTGCAGCAACAGAATTGGGACCACTATGAAACACAAAAGACAGTAACAACATTACCCGTACAGTTTTACTTCAGTTCTACCTGAGCACTACAGCACAGATCATGGATGTACAGTGCTAAGCCCTCCCTTAATTAGAATTGGTCCAGGAGAAGAATGTAGTCAGTAAGTAATGAAAGCAAAGCCGTTCATTTGCCAATTAACAACTTCAGATCATGCATATTTTATGAAATTCTGAAAACATCGGTAAACATGCCACAGCAAGTGTGTTCAATTATATGAAATTAATGATGGCTTCGGGGGCAGATGAGTTTGGCTGGCATTTAATTATATGTTTATTTTGTTATATAAATATATTGCAAGTCATTTTTATACAGGCAAGTTTTTATAGGTTTTGTTGGGTGCGTTCTCTCATTTGCCAACTGTGTTCCTCAGTTTCACCCCTGTTTCTGTTGAGTAATTGTTCAAATGAAAAGTTCCTGATGTAACAAGTTGAGAAAGACAAGACTATATTTTCTGGGCACTTCTGTCAGAATCTCCAAGATGATTTTGCAAAAAAGATTTTTCCAAGGGGAATTTTTGTCATAAAACTTTATCTATGATACCCCCTCCAAAAAGATTTTAAATTTATTATATTTGCTATTTTGTTAGTTCAGAAATACTTTTTCTGCTGGTTTGACCTGAAAGCAATTTGCTTAGATAGTAACATTTCCCCTTAACCATGAGTTTCAAGTTTTATTATTTCTAATTTTTGCAGAATTTTGTCAGGAGACTTTTTTAATACAAATTGTAGCCTGACACCGTCCTGGTATTCTTTATATGCATCTCTGTTTATTATCTTATTATTATGAGCTATTCTGTATACATCATAGTTCAAAAAATGGTTTTGACTCCAACCAACAGTAAGGATACTATGCAGTTCTTCCTTCAAATTTCAATTGTTTCCTGACAATTGCTGGACTCCTGTAGACAGAATTTTTCAGTCTCTTCCCATCTCATACCTAGTGTCAAACAGAAAGTAAATACTGCTTTTTTTTCCCCTCTCTCTTATACTGTCCTTCTCTCCCCAATTTGTTTTATTTCATGTGATTTAAATGCTGCTGATGATGTCAAGGTACTGTGTTCCTTCTTTGGTGAAAGACACAGAAGCAAAGGCAGTATCAGCACAAGTTTTCAGGATTGCTTCAGTTTTTCTTCATCAAGAAGAAACGGGACAATCCTTGTGTGGTTTCCAGAGGAGGATATTTCTTGGCTTGTCTATTACAACAAGTTACCACTTATTAGTGACTATCATGTTACAAATGTTAATGCTCATAGTATTACCCAGAAGCCTCAAATAGGAGTAGGGTTTTGTGGTCTGGCTACTCTAAGGCTTGCTTTTTCCTCCAAAGGAAAACTACTACAAACCCTTCCAGCACTGAGAATTTGAACAATTACTCAACAGAAACTGTGGTGAAACTGAGGAACACAGCTGGCAAATGAGAGAACGCACACAATAAATGTCATCTTCATTCTTCATCCTCCTTTTCTCTCAGCTTCCTGCCCTCTCATCAAGAGGCACTACTTCCTACCTACCTTCCGTCCACTCTCACCTTCTTATTTGCTTTATTCAGCTTCCCAAAGACCTGCTCAGGGTTCTTACAAGTTCGCTTCCCCTCTCCTAGTGTGCCTGTGTGTTCATAAGTGTCCTCTTTGTCCCTCTTTAGCTAACCTATCAGTCCAGCTCTGTGCAGCATCTGATATTCAGCATGTGACCTGCTTTGGGGAGAAAATTCCTTCTGCAGGGAAAGAATAAGAATTTTAGGGATATGGTTTTAAGTGTATGTTTGTAGAAGGCAGTGTAACCAGTAGATGTCGGAAGTAGAGACATACGGACATATTCATTGAATATTTATTAAACCGAAGACTAGAACTTAGCTTTTTCTTAGATTCTAGTTTACGTAGCAGTATTTCAAGTGCTGATTAACTAGACCTGGTGTTAAGTTCCCTTAGATTTCTGTTAGATTTAATTATACAGGAAGGCTTGAATACATGAAAGTCAGTATCAGACAAAATAAGAAACCCAAAAAAGAATAATCATGGGACTCGCTAGAGAGTTAGAGAAAAGGAAAATATGGTAACGAAATGCTGAAAAATACTCAAGAAAGCACAAAAATACATTTGTTTTGTTTTTTAAAGGAAATACTATGAAGAGAGAAAGAAAGAATCATAAGAGCGTCTCATTGAAATAGTGATACTACAAAGGTTAAGCAAAGAGCAGTAGAGAACTGTTGCACGGAGATCTGAAACAAGTTAATTTACTTTGCAGAAATGGTTAATACCTAAGTTTACTTTAGCAATGGGCAAGATTGCATTAGGACTGAGTAGCTGCACTGCTGCTGGTGGCACACCAATTGGATGTGAACAACACTTGGATCGTGTCAGGAGCTGTTAATCATCTATTTCCACTTCAGTGTTGCGATGTGTGCCTAGAGTACTGTTCCCACACATGTCCTTTTAGTCAAGGTAGTCCTCTTGTACCTCGGGTACCTCCTGCTATTCCTCACTGCTGCT
>NW_010526739.1:0-49855 GCF_000687285.1 Phaethon lepturus
GAGGCTTAGACTAGATATTAGGAAAAATGTCCTTACTGCGAGAGTGATCAAGCATTGGAACAGGCTGCCCAGGGAAGTGGTGGAGTCACCATCACTGGAAGTGTTCAAAAAACACGTGGACATGGCATTTTGGGACATGGTTTAGTGGGCATGGTGGTGCTGGGTTGATGGCTGGACTTAATGATCTTAAATGTCTTTTCCAACCTTCATGATTCTGTGATTCTGTGAAGTTTACAATCTGCATGTATCAATCAGTCCTCACTCATCACACCAGACACTGATCAGTTGACCAAAACAGCTCTGCCCTCCCTGACAATGAGTCAGGAAAGATTGGACAGATCCAGGCTGGCTTGAATCTCTCCAAGAGGGCCATTTGTACAGTTCTAGTATATACCAGGAAAAGTATAACCAATAGAGTTAAGAAAGTATTAAAATTTTAATGAGCTCTCATTGCCTTTGGGAAACCTCAGAGTGACATACTCTTTTGAATTTTGATGATCTTTTTCCAAGAATGCTGGAACATCCTTGTTCAGTTTTAGTTGGAACTGATATGGAAGACAGTTAATTGAGAGCTAATCACATAACAGAATTTTGGAAAAAAAAAAAAAAGAAAAAAGTTGTTTAACATCATCAAGTAAGGATCAAGAAAGATAGAATTATTGTCTAAAAATGCATGTTGCAGCGATTAGTACCGAAGAGGAAAAACTCTAAGCCATGAGGTCCAAATAGCAACTTCTGGATCAAAACCAGCTTGCTGATTTTTCCACTGAGGAGGTAAGGAACAGCTGTTTGAGCAATAAATCCTGCCTGGACAGCCATTTCCCTCCTTCTCCCTATGACTAGCCTAAAAGTGGCCATTACAGCTTATTACAGTGCCTTGAAACAGCTGAGGAGTTTCTCCCTGTAGGTGAGGTACCTGGCCCTGCATAGTCCCAAACTGCTGCCACCGTTGCATCAGCTCACTATAAATGAGGAAACCCCAACTCTGAGTTCCAGCTTACTCATGTGTGAGAGCTGGAGCAATCATCTGATTTGAACTAAAGGGGTACAGGAAAAAGGATGAGCAAAACAAGCACGTGTTTCAGGGTAAATGAATAAAATTACCTCATTAAGATGGCTGAACATAGCTAATATTGGCTACTATTAGCATAGCACAGGCCAGAACAAGAAGCATTGATTCATCAAGAACTCAGAGTCTTCATCTAACTCACAGTGTGGAACAGACAGTCGTGAAATGGACTCTGCACTGCTGTGCGCTCCTCAACCACAGGAGGAGCTGGAACTTCCTCATATGGACCAGATATATAATATCAAATATCTATTCTATCCCCATAAGTGTAATTGCTTCTGTACTGCTTAGCTACAGAACAAGTATGCTGGAGTATCAGAACCATTTTATCATTTAATAGATTTAGTACACAGAAAGTTTCACATAACTTTGTTTAAGGAAAAGATTTTCTACCTGTATGAGCTGTGATGCTCTGTTTCTACAGCTGAAATAGAGGCAGTAAGATGGAAAGCAATCATGTCATGCATTTCACCAGTCTCAGAGCTAAGCCAGGGCTGATTTGTGCAATCAGAATGGTAGGGGAAGAGATAATGAGAAAGCATTAATGAAAATTCTTCTCAGTAGGTTTTTCTGATACCATTATTATTAGTTGCCAGTTATAGTCTCTGTTGCTGACTCACGCTAGGAATGCAAGTGGGACAATGGGGTTTTCAGGTCAAGTACTTGTCAGCTGCCTGACAAGGTAAAGATCAGGTTTTCTTCAAACTGTCAAACATCTCAAGGCAAAGCTTGGTTTCTCACTAATGCTCTCCACAATACAATGCTTCTCTCAGCCTGCAGCCCTGATAGAGGAAATAGTGGCAATAAAAAAAAGTTGAGAAACAACTTTACCAGCCTCATTTAAACCTTCCATTGCACTTTTTCCTGCTTCTTCCTCTGCTTCTGGTTTTTATCACCTCACCGTGTAGTTAATCGGGCCGGTGCTGACAATTATGCTTGTTAACACTCTCCTTTCAGAAGGCTTGCTCCCCAATTAGGCTGCCGGTCCCATTCCAGGCAGCCAGACGATAACAGTGACTGTTCCCTGTGTTTAGTCCCAACAGCATCTGCAGGGACACCTGGCAGCAGAGGGTAGAGCTTTTAACCCCTGAACTGTCAAGGCACTTTAGCACAATGGACAATAAAGCAGCTCAATTTGTAATTAAAACAGGAACATTTTAAAAATCTCTTTCTTTCCTTTTGTTTTTTTTTTTAGGTGTTTTTTGTTTGTTTGTTTTTAAAGGAATCAAGGATCCGGCTAAGTACTTCGCGGGAGTCACAAAAGTGCCTGTTCAAAGTTTAGTATATAAATTACATGGTATTCAGTGGATATTAAAAACTTAAATAGCTTAGGCATTTAACTACAAATTTAACTACAAACTTAGGTTTACTTACATACATGGAAAATTTATCTTGGAATGTTTTCTGTGAAACCAAACACTCATTATTTATGTTCAGTTGCTAGATCTGAAAGACCAGTTACATTTACTTCTTACAAACCTAGAGGTTCTTCTTTATTATATATAAGTTAGTTCAGTCAACATCAGAAGTTTCTATTGCAAGCAGAAAAATATCCAAACCTGGGGTCCTTTTTCCATCCCAAGAATCATCACTTGCTATTTTATGTTTTAAAGAATGCTGTTATAAACTACAGAAGCACTAATCAAGAAAGGTTGAAAGAGATGATTACCTATACATCATGCTGCTTCCCTTTCTGATCACAGAATGGAAGCTCTGCATGGTTAAAGTTGCAGTGCAGATAAGCTGTAATACTATCTTGACATACGTCATACATGCAACTCCATCACAAAACATTTGCTGCCTTTGCTTTGCATAGTCACTGGCTAAGGTCTTAATTCTGATTGCAGCTGTTCTCCATTCAGTCAACAACTGATTTACCATCATGAGTTTGCACCGTGTTGTCTCTGTGTTGATTGCTCTCAGTTAATTTGACATATGCATTCTGGCTTGCTTCAACATAGTACCATAAAATATATGATGATGATGTAGACCTGAGGCAGAAATAGTTGTGCAAGTATCAGCAGTGGTCATTAGATATAGTGAAGCATTATGATTTTGGGACTGTGAGTGGAGACCATGATTCTCAGAGAAGTGCTTCATAGTCAGTGGGTGGTGATTTTCGGTTGGGGCAAAGAATATGCCCAGACTGGGGCCACGGCACCAAAGCTGCTCTAAGGGCTATACTGTACATCACATGGCTTGATTTTCAGGTGATAACCTGTTCATTTTTATTTGAGCACATTAGTAATAATAGTTGATGGAAAGATGTCCACGGCTGCTGATGGCATACGAGTAGATCTGTAGACTGAGTGGCTGTGAAGAGCAACTGGAGTTTTCATTATAGCACTACACTCTATAGTTTGTCAGTGAAATGGCTAGATGTTAAATGATACCTGTCAAACACAGAAATGTTTAACTTCATTTTTGTGCTAGTAGCTGTATTAACAAGTTAACAAGACTACCCCTCCTAATGAAAGTAGAGCCTCTTACTAAGTATTTATAGCCTTCTTAAAAATAAAAAAACCCTGAAAAACAAACATCTGTAAAATTCAGTAGTCTTAAAATCAGTCGAAGTTTAGCAACATTGATTTTGCTCCTTACCATACTTCCCTCATGCTATGTATCTGGGAGCCATTTATTATGGAAATATTTACAGAAGCTATTGATAACACTAATGTACAAACATCAATTGTTTTCTGTGCTGCTGGAAACTTTATGGTTTACTTTCATAAGACTTAATTGAAGAGCACTGTTGAGGAAGTCAAAGTAGACATCCCTTAGCTTGGTTTGATCAGTTGAAGATTCAGTGATCCTTTTGTGGAATATTAACAGCAGCAACACCATTTTCAACAAATTAAAATTTAAGAACACTACTGTCTCCTAGTGCGTTAGCTTCTAGTTATGTTTTGCTGAAAATGATATTATAATCTTGACTTCTGTTAAAAGTCAAATACTGACTGCTTTGATTTTTATAGCTATGTAGTCTTAAATGTCCATCTAAATGAAGTTGGCTTCATCAGCTCCCAGAAAAATTAAATTTCCTCCAAAGTTGACTATACCTATCATAGCACAGCCTCTCTAATCCAGCTTTATGCTTTAGGAATTGAAACACTGCTGACAGGTTTCAGTGGACATTGTTTGTGTGCAGCTTTTGACTTTGATAACACATAGTTAATATAGTGTAGAGAAAAATAAGCATATACCCCCTGGCATCAAACAACAATGCATGACCCTTCTCTTTTTCAGACAGCCATTCCTACCCAACTCCACTGCAGAGTGGCAGATCAATGCAGAGAGAAGAGCACAAAAAAGTAGCGGATTCAGGGATGACGGAGTTGCAGAAGAATGTGACAAAATGCAGAGAATAGCAAGGGTATTGTAAAATTTAAAGCAAGAGAAAGAACCCCAAGGTAAGGAGATGTGGAAACAGTATTTTGTAGAGCTGGTCAAAGATGCCACGCTCAAATATCTTTTTCCAGAGACAGTGGTGTTTTAGACAGAACAACAAATTTTGTGGGAAGATTTGCCATTTGGGGGAACATTTTAGATTGCTGACATATTTCAACAAAACAAACTACAGAGATTTTGGTAGCTCAAAATTCAAGCAATTTTTTTTCCTGCATGTCAGTTTTAAGGAGATAATGTAATTATTAGAGGGGTCTTTTTTATGTGAATAAAAGTTCATTATATCCAAACTAATTCCTTTAGTATTAGGATAAAAATAGAAATGAGAAAGGTGTTAAAAAGATGAACAAAAAGGACAGAGCTGGAAAGAAAAATATGCAAAGAGAAGTGAGATGGAATATGGGGGAATTTTCATGGACAGGAAAGCGATCAATGAAAAGAGAAAGCCTAAAGGCAGATACATTGTGAACAAACAATAAGAAGGCAAGAAAAGCAAATAAATGAAAAAAAGATGGTGCAAAAACACATGGGCAAAAAGTCATCTTTCCTGTGTCTCCTGGTAAAGATAGTAAAAGTTTTGTTTTCAACATTTGAAGTCTGCCTAGAAACTCATAGAGTTTCAGCTACTCCTGCTCATTGTTTTGCTTCAATTAATGCTTTTCTTAATGGAGCCATCTCTAAAATCAGTGGGAAGAGTTAATGGCTGCATATAAAATGGCAAGAAGAAAACAGGTTCCATTCTGTCACTAGAGTTGAGGCACAACTGGGATGGAGTGTATGCCCACCCTCCTGGGGGATATGGGTTTTATCATGGCCTTCAAAGTTTTAGTCTGGAAGATAAGGTGCGGGAAGATAGTTACAGAGCAGTTGCAAGCCTAGGAGAAATCACGAAGCTGAGGATTTTCTTGTTTTACTTGAAAGTTGTAACCGCATGCCCAATCTTCCCCAACTTCACTGTGTTCTGACCCACAATTTTTATGGTGCTGCCACTCTTCTGTGCCTTTCCTTTTTTTTTCCCTGAGAACTCCGCTGCTATCTCATATATAACTCGTGCCCCTTCAGCTCTCCGTTCTCTGTGCCACCTCTCCTTTGCTACCCCAGTTCTGATCCCACCTTTGTGTTTTTCTGCAGCACTCAGAAACTACTCAAAGCCCTGTTCAAAAAGTTCAAAAGAAAGCCCAGAGAAGAAAGGCTACCCAGATCTATGTGTTTTCAGGCTTAAGCCCACTTTTTCGTTCCAATCAGGATTTATTTTATCATGTCAATGTGTTACAGCAACACAATCCTTTCTATAGTCTCCTGAATAAACCAGCTCAGAGTAGTTTAAAAGTACAAGCCTACACCCTGTATTTATAGGGAGTCCTGTAAGAGACTTGCTTGTTCTCTAAAAAAAAGGAAATGATGTTGTTAACAGCTACAACTAAACAACTTAAATGAAAGTGGAGGTTAAGCACTTCTCCTAGCTGGAAACTTTTGCTGTACATAGCAGCAAAACACAGACTACAACACAAGGGAGGAGCCACTGTTATTGCCTTTTGCTGTGATCTCTAGATTTTTGATTGAAAGGATCGTGTCTAGGGTTCTATGCTTGTTCTTTTCTCATAAGCTCTGAGTACTTAGAATTCTTTTCTTCCACTCTTAATTTGCCTGGAGCAAGGCTTTTATCTAGACTTTTAGCCAAGAGGCACCTGCTGAAATATTCATTGGCAGAAATTGTGCCATGGGTGTTTTTCCCCATTTGTCCAGTTCTATGTCATTAAAATAAGGTTGAGTGCAATGAAAATAGGATTTGACACAGAAGAATGTCAGTCTCTCAAAAACTTTATGTGATAAGCAATTAACCCTTTTCAGTGCAAGAATTTAATTACTAAAGACCGCTGAATAGTATCCTTTGTCAATGGCCTTTTTGCGCCATGTCAAAATGGAATTGAATATTATAACTTCACTTCATGGGAGAATCAAATTATAATCTGCAATCTTTTATGAAGATGATTTAAAGATTTTGATATGTGATTTTTATACTGAACTCTACCTAAACACGATGGTCATTTGAGAAAATGCAAAACACCTGAGCCTTTAAAAATCTTATAATGTGTACCTAAAGTCCATTTTTCCTTCCTTCCTTCCTTCCTTCCTTCCTGCCTTCCTGCCTTCCTGCCTTCCTGCCTTCCTGCCTTCCTGCCTTCCTGCCTTCCTTCCTTCCTATACTCAGATGATTATATCAAATTATTCAAAGTACATTTTTGTTTGGATTTTGGTCTGGGAATGAAAATAGCAGTTTTCAAAAGTCTCAAAGGATAAAAATTAAATTGTATCAAAGAAGACCCCAGGTATATGCAATTAAACCTGGGATATTTTTGACCTTATACAGATTTGGCCTCAAAGCTCATCAATTAATCTTGCTTTGAGTATGGTTCCGGTGAAATCTGGGTGAACTCTGAAGGTGCCTTCTGATCAAAATTGTTCTGTGATTCTATTTTATGATTCTAATAGGAGCAGATATTCAATGTACAGAGAGGAGGGTTGTTTTTTTTTTAAACAAATTTTTAAATTCAATCAGTTTTGCAACAGCAGGAGGTAAAACAAAAGTCTTCAGTATATTATTTCACCCTGTGTTTGAGGGGCTAATCCTAGGCCTGATCTGAGAGCCTTCAACAGAATGTAAATCCAATTACATACAAGACATTTCCTTGTAGACATACCAGAAATTTCCTCGCATGGTTCCCGTCAAATTTTGTTATCTGATAACACAGATGCATAATACTTTAACAATCTTTCTCTAAAGATCTCAAAGTACATAAAGGGCAGTCACAAATTAAACCGTATAAAACTCTCTTACAGTGGGGAAATATTTCATTGTCTCACATGTATCAGCGTAAAAACAGGCACAAATCAAGCAGTTTTCTCAAGACTTTGCACCAAAAAAATGGACAATTACTGTTGTGCATCTGAACGGTATAACATAGGACTTGCAGCAAAGGATGGAACAGTTTAATATGACATGTCTCTGCCTCCTTGGCTATCACAATTCTGGACTCTTCAGAAAACAGCATTATTTGCTTAGGTAAATCATAGCAAAATTTCTACAGCAACTGCAACGCTGTGTCTTTCAATCCCACTCTGAATCTTCCTCTCTGTTAACCTCCCTGGCATCGGACAGACGGCCTACAGGTAGGAATGAAGAGCGCATGGAGTCCTTCTGGGCTGTTTAATGGCAGTTCTCTATTATTTTTGCACTTGAATACTTCTCCCATTAACTATGTCCTTTTCATGCTTCTTTATGTGAGCTTAAGGGTGTAACCAGTTCAGATATAAAGATCTTAACTGTCAGTACTGTGTTCCATTAGTAAAATCATCAATCTCTTTAAAAACATCTTTGTATCTAGTGAATTTTTTGGTTAGATGCACAGATTATGAGGGGAGTTACAAATATTGATCTGTTGGTTTGTTTTTTTTTAAAGAAGGCTCAAAACAAGTACCCAAAGTAACGATCATGTAAAGGGGGTACGTTGGGGTCACCCTGCAAGGGCTCGACCTTGAGGAGAAGGAGCTGTGGCATTGAGAAGCTGGTAAACAACAAAGGAGGAAGCAGAAGCACGGGATATTTTTGTGAGCGGCCAAGGGGAGGTACTGGAGCAGAAGAAGGAAGGAGAATGGTTAGAGAAGAGTGTGTGGACACCTGCCGGCAGCCAATCCTGACTGTGTGAGAAGCGCACGGACTGTGTGTGGTAACCAATCAGGACGCATTTCGTGGCGCGTGAGAGAGCTGTAACTGTATAAAAAGCAAGTGCCTGTAGCAATCACGGTCTTTGGCTTGAATCCCCGCCAGAGTCCGTGCCTTAGTACTCCACAGAGGTATATATTTCATATAGGACTAAAGGAGAGAGTAAAATTCTAACTTCTGTTACATCAAGTTGAAATCTGGACTTTCTCCACAGCTTCCAATGGAATTGCATTGGATTAGCACTGGTGCGACTGACAGCAGAAGGCGGCATTCAACTCAGTCATTACACTGCAGTGATAACCTGTGACCTGAAGTGTAATTTTGCTTATCAACCTCCACTCACCCACAGCTAATGGAAGACATTTGACCCACAAATTATGTTTAAGTAGATTCTGACATTTTTGCAGAGTCCAGTATGGGTGCTCCAGTTGTAAGTTTCTTGGTGGAAATAAACCACACAAACCTAGCAAACAAAATCATAATACAAGCTCTTCTAAGATCCGCAGCAAAAAAAAGAATTTTGGTGGTCTAATTATTCTCACGTAGAATAAAAGGAATTTCACAGGGAGAGTGAAGGCAGAATATTTTGCATGAAAACCACTCAATGAAAGGAATTTTTTTCTGTTAGAAATGTTCATTTGTTTAGTTTTCAGTTTATGAAAAGTTTTCATTGTATACTTATGTTTATCCTTATTCAGCAAACATTCTGATATATGCATTATAAAAATTCTAAGTCCAAGATTTAAATATTTTAAATATTTTAAAGTTAGACTATGAGATACTTAACTTGTTGGCAATTGGCTGATGGTAAAGAGTCCAGACTCATAAGAGATAGTCCCTGGGTAACTGTGATCTTCCCTAGATAATATATGGGGGGAGAGAGAGAGAGAGAGATGTATATGGAAGATGCTTCAGAATGCCTCAGGGTCTCTAAAGTTGAGGCAATTCCATGCTAGCCCAGTGAGAAGTTTCTAGATCACAGTTCCACCAGATCACAATTCCAGTTGTCCAATGCTATCTGAGTCCTCTGTCAGTCCCTCATGTTCCTTTTTGAGTATAACCACAAAATTTTTCAAAATAGGTATGAAGATCTGAATCATGAGCTTTGAAGTCTACACACAGATGCAGACCTCACGGGAGTTCTGCAGAGTGTGTTCGGTTCGGTGTTGCTAGACACTGATGCTGTCCATGCTCTGCCCCACTTCATTCCAAAATGAAGAAAGTACAGGGAAAGATCCAAAAGCCAGGGTCCAAAAGCTTTGTTCTTTTTCAACCTTTACCAAGCTAGGAATGATAAATTTAGTCTCTAGCCTTTAGGACTGCCAATTACAGAGAAAAAAAAACAAAACAGCTTCAGTTGCTTCAGTTTTTTCCTAAGAGGCAGGAGAGGAGAACTTGGCACTCTAGGAGGAATGTGCTGAGTTTATCCCTCTTTTGATAATGTGATGCTATATTCCCATATTTCTGCAGCAAAAATCCTGAGAAAAGGCCCCGTCAGCAGAACCTTGTGTCCTATCACAAAGCTGTACATATATCATCAAATTCTGCTCTCAGGTACCTTAGTGTAAATCTGGAGATACTTTATTGAAGTCAATGGATGTAATTCCAGATTTACAGCAGCATCACTGACAGCAGATTTTGGCCTTTGGCTGCTTTTTTCAGACTTTTCTGAGTACATAGTAGCATATGTGCTATTTCAAAAGAAAAAAGTCATAATGTTGCCATGATAGAAGCACAAGTGCAGCCAAGGGTGTTAGAGCACAGTTCTTGATTACATCAAAATTGCTTAAGACAAGACTGACTGCTTCATTGACTTAACACAGCTGTGGGATCTGAAAGATTCTGATGAAAACAACACTGGTGCTCTCCACAACCTCCTTTAAAACCAGCCTCCTACATTAAAAAAAAAAAAAAAAAAACATAAAGAAAGCAAGGAATGGGCTATGAGAAACTGCAGTAAATGAGAAGCAGAATTTTAATGGATAAATATAAAAATATCTTTCTAAAGCAAAGCAAATAACCTGATAACTGCTTAACATCACTGAACAGCAGCCAGAAAATTATAATCTAATAAAAAGACAGTTGGCGTCATTGGTAAATGAACTTTTTCCACTACTCAACAGTACTCTGTCCAACCTGACATGTTAGTAGTCAAATAAGCTTCACTTAACCCTTGGACTGGAAGGATTAGGAGTTAAATACAGCAGTTCTGATTATGAGAAACAAAAAGAGATGGAGAGTAGCAATAAACTACTTTGCGTCCCAAGAGTATGAAAACATTTAAAGTTTATAGACCTGGCACAGGGAAGAATGATCGTGATTACAGCTGGATTGCATTTCAGTATTTAAATTGTGATCTTTGATTGGACACAGTCAGTTTTTCTGATTTGAAGAGCAAATGCATTCCAACTTTCTTGTGTTAATTCACTTATTAACCAATTCAGCAGTGACTTTTCCAAATATGTTCCCAATATTCAGCATGAATTTGCTGGGTTTGGTCAATTCTCCTGCCAGTGCATGTGGATATGCAGATATGGGATATGCAGACCTTCAGAATGAATTAATTTAAAACTTCAAGTGAATATTTGTGGAGCTATTCTGCAATAACCTCCAGGAATTACTTATATTGAAGATACAGATCCCGTCTGGACAGTTGCAAGAATGCCATGTGTGGTAGGGGTATGCTTGGGAGAAAAGGGAGATCTTTTCCTGCCCCTACAGCTCAGCCTCTAAAATGGCCTCTTGGGAGTACAAGGTGTGTACATATGCAGGTAAGTACCACACAGCCTTTATGACATTTTTACCCTCTTCTTTCCATCCTGGAATGAGAACTTCATTACTTATTAAAGTTTTCTAATGTCCTTTGATTTTTCATAACATGTAATAAATAAAAACATAACTTGTTGTTTATTTACTCTCTTTATTATGACAAAATCTAAAGAGCAATTAGATAAAACACACACTATTACTGTTAGTGTAGCTGTGGACAAAACATTCAGTATAACACCCCAAATTTGAGCACATATCACACTGACTTAAAAACCACCAAAGAAAATTGAACTAGAAATGGCCTATAGCAGGCTATTTCTAATACTTCCATTTAAGTTGAAGAAGCATCTGTTAAATTTTTAGTACATATCTTTCCAGACGGGTCTTAAATATTGCAAAAACAATGAATGTTTTAAAAAATTAGCATCATATCAAATTTGATATAATTGTTCAATGGCGTCCAATGAGCTGTTTTTCTGATATAGATCAAAACTTGCATTCGTACTTCTGTCAAGTTTGTTAATTCCAAGTGCTAAAGTGATTCCTTATGATAGATAGTTTGTCCTCCCTGCCCACTGATATCTTTAAGGCAGACAGAATGTAGGATCAATACAATACCTGCACTTGCCTCTGAAATTAGAAATAACTTGCTATGGACTTGGGGTTTTCACATGGGAGGACAGAAGTACAGCAGAAACATCATATGCCACTTCCGTTACATAAAGACACTGAGACAAATAAAAAAGTCAGTCCTGAAACAAATCAGGGTAGGAAGGTAGTTTTAGTGTTAGTGTCTGTCTTTGAGGTTCGATCAGAAACTGAGCACAGAGGAGAACAATAGCAACCTGAAAACTCCCTGACATCACAGAGTCTTTAGGTGATTACTTGGCATGCTTGGGTTCTTCAAGGACTTGCATCTTAAAGGTTTTACTCCACAGAGAGTGAGGATAGCAACTGACCTTTGTACTGAGAAAGTTATTTGTGGAAAACCTGGGCTCATTTCTGTCTTGCCAAACAGCTCCTGAGTTGTTCAATTTCACTGAGTTAAACTAGACTAAAAATGTACTCAACATGGAGATCAGATTCCTGGAGAAAGACATCTCATAGAGTTACTCTCCACTCACCATTCTCTTCTCCAGGGATGGAAAAATCTGTAAAAATGCTTTTGTTGTATAGAAGTGGCCACAGAAAATTGGAAATTTCCCCTAATTCCTTTTGCTGAAAATCTCTGTAGAATTTTCTCTATTCATTTGCATTCATAGGTAGTACTTCTCTAAAGTAGCAAAGATTTATCCAACTATTTTGTGTTTAAATACGGAGCTCAAAACCCTAATCGCAATTTAATTTGACTAAATACTTACATACTTTATGGTCAATCATCCAGATCTTTTACAAGGTCCCTTGGCTTTGGAATTACTAATCTCAAATGGTACTATGTATGAGCCTTGTCTGACATGACATATATTGAAACAGACTGTGGAACGATCGCTTAGAGATGAGAACCTTGCTACAGTTTTAGTGAACCAAAGCTAAGAGGCAAATTATTCAATTATAGTAAATTTACAGTAGCTTAATATTTGATAGAAGTGGTTCTTCTATCATCAGAGCATCATATTGAAAGCCCTTGAGCAGCAAAATAGCTCCGGAAATGCTGAGGATGTTTTAGCCACTTATTAAGAAAATTCATCTATCTTGATTTTTTATGAACAGTTTGGCTCTTTGTACAATAATGGCTGCTGAGACAGTTTTGGTTTGTGCATTGATGGTCTAGTTTACCTTGGATAGCAGTGCACTAGAGGGAGTGAGAGAGCAGTATCAGTGCGGGTAGGTTATGGTAGGAGTCGTGGCTCCATGATTAACCCAAGGGCAGTAATTGTTCTGGGCAGCATCTGTAGAAGCATCTAATGCAAAGTGTGTTGTCCTCCTTCAGTATAACATGTTGAAAAATCTGCAGGGGGGGAATGGTGTCAGTCCCAATTTTTTTTGCCCAAACTACAACTCAGGTCACTGTAATTTGTTCCAGCCTGTTGTATGTTGCCCTGTATAGGTCTGTCCAAGTGAGATAGGGCTCTGATAGTGAAGTCAATCAAGAGAAATAGTTTCTAGGGCAGGCAGTACCGGTTCATGAATTTGAGAACACTGAAGTTTACAGCAAGACTTCAAAGGCTCTAATTTTAAAAATTAATAGCCTGTCAGTCCTTTTCTGCAGCCATTTATTAAGCTTATATTCAGCGTTTGCATTATTCTTATTTACTATTTGTATAAATACAACAGTAACAGATTGCAGTGTGTTTCAGCCCACCAATTTGTTCTGTATTCGGCAATCCAGATGCTCACTTTTCAAAATGGAGGATGTCATTTTGTACAGTCTCAGTGGTGATGCAGTTATAACACTTACATCCTAGAAAACCCTGTATGGGGTAACTACACCTGCTGATGACAAAGTTGTGAACATCAATTCCTTCTAAGGAGCATCTCCCAAGTCACTTGTTTTCACTCTGGAAATTAAAGAAGCTCTATGTATGGCGAGGAAAATGTAACATCCCAGGCTTTGATGAAAATATTTATTTAGCAGTAGTAATTCCTGCTCACCCTCAAAATTCTTAGCATTGGTGTGGACAAATGGTCGGGCCTTTGTTCCTCTCCGCTTGAATGAGCATTGTAAGCAGTAAAGGTACATACAGAAAGGTCCACACAAACTGGTACTCTATGTTCAGTACTTTAAGTAAAGGGATAGTTCTACATAGAACAATGCATAAATGAGTATAATAAAGTTTGCTTTTTCATAATATGGGAAATTCTTTGTAGTTAGAAGTGTACAAAGATTGCTAAAAGTTAACTACAAAAATCCTAATTTTCATTGCTATTTGTTCTACTTTGGATTCTTAAATTAATCCTGATTCATATAAGCAGCAACCTACTAGATCAAATGATGATATGCTTAGAGTGCTCAGTCATTTATCGTGGAATTAACTCTGTGTTATATTTACTTCTGTGACATTTATAGTAAGTTGCATTGCAGTTCAGTTTGATTTAGATACTTATTTATTTTTAAGTCTGAATATAGCAGACTATATTTTTGCTATAGTGCAAGAGGTATGCTTTTATTGTTCCTACTATAATCACTTATTAAAATAACCCTTCACCTTACTATTTTTTTATTGTAATGGGCAATTTAAGCCTGACTAAGCAAAAAGACACTATCTGTAAAGTGAAGACAGAGCGTTTTTCTAGCCTTTTAACCCAAGAATTGTCAATTTCTATCAGAAGTAGCAGGGCCTGACACTTAGGGTAGCTTGAACCTGCTTTGCATACTGTGAATTCTTACAACAGCAGCATGAATTGTGACAGGAGCTAATTAGCATTTCCACCCCCTCTATTCAACTCTTATTTTTGATGACAAGTACCAGAAGCAGTAAAGGAAGTTTAACTAAACCCAGATTAAGAAATTAGTCTCCAATTTTGGAAGTTAAGGAAGAAGATAGATCAACATTTGTGGCAGGTACTTCCAAGTGTGCGTGTATGTGGATGTGATATGCATATCTTTACAACCTTATTCCTTTGTGTTGGATACACCACTGTTTGTCACTCTGTGACATTTGAGAACAATACATACAGTGGCTTCCAGCTGCCCCTTCAAGGTATCCATCCAGATCCCAGTGAAGCTAGTGGCAGTCTTCCTGGTGGTTTCATTTGATATTAACTTCTAGTTTCATGTACACAGGGTGCAAGCTGGTATTTCTGCAATATGGAAATAGAGTATGACACTTAATTAACCTCCACCCAGTGTAACCAGCTCCTTTTGACCTTTCTCACATGATAGGTAAGCCTTTCTGAAATCAGGTGAAATCCCATGGGACAAGGATGCATACATCTACTGGGGTGGACCGCAAGTAAATAGACTGCAGTGTGGAGACATGAACCTACATTTGTTGTTGTTGTTGTTGTTGTTGTTGTTATACAATCTACATTTGTTATTATTATCCCCATTAAAGATTTATATTGTGGCAGTCTGTAAGATCATCACTCAAAATCTTTGACGACTACATGCCTATTGTATGTGTGCCTATTGTATGTGCCTACTACTTACTATTTCCAAGTAAAAGACTGTTGCAGCTTGTAGTATCACACAAAGGCGCAGTGCTGTTCGTCAGCTATATGGCTGAACTAAGAAGTGAACAGGTCTTTTTAGCCCCAGTCTGGTGTCCTTATCACTGGATATGCTGCCTGACATATTTTTATATTATGTTTCTAAATAAAGTGCAATCCAGGCACCAGCTAAGAAGAACATAACTTTGCAGTGTAATACAACAAACCACCCCATCATAGAATCATAGAATAATAGAATATTTGGGTTGAAAGGCACCTTTAAAGGTCATTTAGTTCAACCGCCCTGCAATGCACAGGGACATCTTCAACTAGATCAGGTTGCTCAGAGCCCCATCCAACCTGACCTTGACTGTTTCTAGGGATGGGACATCTACCATTGGTCATGTAACTGGCTCCTCTGACTGAAACATGATATTGCTCTTAAGATAGTTCTTGTGCGTTTTCTCATTGTTGCCTTGTGCTCATGATCTAGCTATATCCATGTGTTGCATTTAGATCAAACCTCTCTGCAATGCAGGACTTTTGTTCTGTGTTTGTACAACACCTAGCACAGGATGAGACCCTGATCCCCCTAGAACTAGTGCAGTGCGAATGGTTGTCTAAATGTAGAAGAGCAAGGACACTAATGACAGTGTAGCAAAAAAAAGCAGATGAAAAGAGTCTGCAAATAAGTTTTAAGTTATGATGATAAATAGGTTAAAAAAACTAGTATAAAGGAGCCAGTGCTCCTATTCATTACAGCACTTATGCATGTGCTTAACATTATGCATATGAAGAGCCACAAGATTTCAAGGATACTAGTCATATACTTAAAAATTAAGGTTCAAGTTAGTGGAATACAGCCTTAATGAGGATAATTTGGATAGTCTAATATGCACAATGAATTAATCACCTGGCAGACTAATTATGCCTTATTGAAATGTTGATCCCAACTGTAATCATACCAAACTTGCCAAGCTGTTCAGAACTGAGGTGACTTGTAGGGTTGTCTGTGCAGTATATGTGCAGAGATCAAGCCAGAGATCAGCCTTCCTCAAAGTTAGTAAAGTTCCATGAATCCTTTGTGTCCACTGACTTGGGGGGGAAGTTTTTCATGTAGCAGGCTCAAAAGATAAAGACTGCTACTTTAGGAGCAAGGAGAGAGTTCCTGATCATAAAGTCCAAGGAAATCAAATCAAATGGAAGGTGGGAAAAACTGCTGAAAGCAGTAGACTCTGACGAATTCTGTCACCAGCCAAACTTGTGAGGGGTCCATCAAAAAAAAAACAGTTTGTGCATTATTAGTTTCATAAAAATATGTCAGGACAATGGATGCTTTCTCTGGTATGCTTCTCTGCGCCAGGTGCTTATTTTAAGAGAGGCGTTAGGAAGATGATTTGATGGTAGGATCTTCTGGGGCTTGTAGGTGTTGAAGGAGGTCACTTAAGGACTTCCAAAGCTATTCCTGTTACATCTTACTTTTGCATGCCTAATTTATTGCTTTGGTCAGCACATTTTAACTATGAATGAGGGAACCATTTGATTCACATTATTCTGGGGCAAATTCAGGCATTCACTGCAAACCTGAAAAGCTAAATTTTGTAACGTGAAGTCCCGTAAATCACTACACGTGGAGAGAGTACAAGATATCTTTTGCTATCTCAATCTACACTGTTTCCTTCATGGGGAATAACACTGGGGAGTTTTCAGTCTTTTGTTCTCCTTCCTTCCTGCTTTTTGTTGTTGGTTTTTACACTTAATATAAGAGTTGTGGAAGGCAGGCCTTCTGCTTTTAGCAAGCAACATCACAAATACTTCTTTAGTTTCTATCTGACTTGTTCTTTAATTACAGAAAATTAAATAAAATAACTTCCCCCTACTCTAAGTGTGTTTGTGAAATGTTCAGACACTCTTTTAAAAAAGTGCAGAACTTTAGTGCCTTTAGGATATTACAATGCTTTATTTGGATTCAAGTGATTAAAGAGCTAATTTTCTTAGTGGGAGGTTAGTACGTTTATACAGAGAAACTGCATTACAGGAATATAGATACATTTGAGTTCCACGGGGGCCCAGGGAATTCCAAATTCCCATCTCTCTGCTTGTAGCAGCAAAGACCATAAAGAGAAGAAGAAAAAAAACCCCTCAATGTTTCCTATCTTCTGAGTCTGGTGTTTTCTATGTAGCTGGAGACAGTTACATTAATTTTTCCCTAGGGGACTAACTTTTTCTGAAGTTGTCTGTTTGGTCCTTTTAATTGTAAAGTCATATAGCTAATTTCCTCTGCATTGATTTTAAATGATGCTGTAAATGTGACTTTAAGTTTCTGTTTCTGTCTAACTGATTTGATTGCTTAGTTCTTTCAAAAAAGTTTGATTTCATCCAGGTTAAAAATTTGAATACAGGAAAGCAAAGATCAGAGCATAAAATTTGGGCAATACTGCATAGTTTTTTATTGTGCCATAGAACTGTTTCCAGTGAAACAAAGGGCTTTGCAACTGTAATATTTCCCATTCTATGTACAAAGCAGGGTTGTAGCAAGTATTTGGAAGAAGAATTTTTCTTATTTTTTATACCCTACCTATTTTCTGAATTCAGTCTGATGATGCTGTTCATTGTCCTGATAAATAAGCTGTCTGAATGCTTTTCCACAGCATTATCTGGAATGGGAGTGGCAAGACTCAGATGATGAAGGGTACGGTCTCCAGTTGAAAGCCAGGCAGGCATTTCACCCAAGAGGAATGGAATTAATCAACATGGAATTTGGCCTGGATCCAGGAATTAGCGCATCCAGGCTTGCAGCAATGTCATCTTCAATGACTATGTCTCATGGGCTTTAGTTCATCCCCGTGAAGACGTCTCTAACAGAACTGGTGGTTCATGTTAGATTACCACAATACTGAGTTAGAGTGAAATGAGTTGTTTGCTGAGTGAAAGGTGTGAACACCTTTAAGCAGATGTATTTTACTCTTATTTTGTTATCCAAGGTTGAGGTCTTGACCACTTACAGCCATGAAAATTAAATGCCGTCAACCAAACCCAATATTACTTGTAGTGTGTACCTGGACGCAATCACTGTCCAAGCTGAAGTGAAGCATCTCCTGTCACCCTCTGGGAAGTCTCATGCTGCTCCTCTGGCAGTGAAGCCACAGTTGGATGCTCTGCACACTCTTACTCCTGTGGGTTATCCATCATAGCAGAACTGCATTATGGAGAGGAATTTATACCCCTGTAGTGCAGATGGATGACTGTACAGGAGGTCAAAAGATGAAGAACTGGAAGAAGATTCCCTCAAGAATGACTTCTTTTTACTTTTTCTCCACCTGCCACTGAAAAACATTTTCCTGACAGTAGTTCCACTCATTCATGTTTAGGTGTTTGTGCTTTTCTCAAACCACTGGTACTGGAAGTGACTTATGATGAGTAGGTTTTACAATACATTTCTCAAGCAATAAACATCCAGTCTTTAATTTTCCATCTAACTGAGTGCAGTACAGGCAAAGCTTGGCTAATTACTGACTAGGGTTTAAAGAGCTAACCAATGGTGGGTACAATATGCAGGCAAATCTATTGTTTCAATCCCTGTCTGATCTCTACTCTGGTTTTATAAGGATTGATGTATGAAATAAACTCCATTACCTGGGGAAGAGACTAGCAAATACTGTAGATATTTTATATTGTTGTATAAAAGCTGAAAAGATTAATGCTAGATCCTTTATTTTAGTAATACAGCACAGTAATCTGGGTTCAGACAGTTGGTTTATTGAAGGGAAACACTTTTTTGTCTGCATTCCAGAATTTAAAAGAAAAACTAGAAGCTGGGATTAGAGCCAGACTGAGGAGAACTGATGCAGTCTGTCAGCAAGCCCTCAGGTAACAATATCATAATTTATAAATTGTACCAACAATAGGATAGTAATTAAAGATGTACGTTTCCCTTTTCCTGTCCCTATTTTCAGCAAAACAGATTTCAGAATGCTAAACTGTTTGTGTGTGTGTGTCCCAAAGCAAGGATTTAAACCAAAACCAGAAAAAAACCTCTCCAAAAAACAAAGAATCAAACCATATACAAGAAAAGGGCTTCGTTTTTGCTTCTGTTATGACTTGTTGTTCTTATTGCTTTCGCTATAATAGGCTGGTGGCATGTTGGACATTCTGACGTGCATCACTGCATGATCCAGAATTACTTTTTTTACAAAATCAGGTTGGAGTTTTTTGTGATTTGTTTTGATTTAAAATGAGAAGGGGTACACTGATCCAGATCTTATGCTGGTGAAAATCTACAGAGTTCCTTAGAGCTTGTGAATTTGCCCTGATGAGGTCTGTCCTTGCTGTATCTCGTGTTTGGCCCATTAATTTAAATTGCTTGGGCTGACTAAACTAAGAATGGGACTACATGTGGGGAAGAGAAATAGTTGGCTGGTATAATAGGACCTGCTTCCCCAAATTACAGCAACCCTAATTATTTCATACCGTAAGAGCAGTGTAGGATCGTGTTGAATAATACAGTGAGATTTTTGTTGGCAAATGCTGACATTTCAGTGGCAAACAAGGATGCAGATAACAGTTACGGTACCACATCATTTTTGTTGGCACTAATTAGAGTATTTTCAATGCCTATCTAATTTCTGCTTATTTCATTTGTAATGTCCTTGAGTTATAGATATTTTTTGTATGTAATGTTTCTACAGTGGTCAGCACAGTGGGACTCTATTCGTGATTGGGAAAGGAAGGTGGTAGAGTAACAGTAATAACAGTATTAATAATAATAAATTAATGACATCAGTATATACTGTGATCTTGTCAGCACTCATGCGTTAAGCAGTGTTGGACTAGTCCAATAGTTAAATGCCAGGCTGTCAGGGAACACTTCTGTTTAACAGATGGTACTGAACAAGTGCCCAGGCATAGTGTTAGGACATTGTGTTGTACCAGGTTCCACCAGACATAAAATTGAGGTCTTGACCACTTACAGCCATAAAAATTCAATGCTATAAAAAAAATTACTAACCACAAGGCTTGACTGCAATGCCAACTGTAATCTGCAAAAAGACTTCTCCTGACTGGTGGTCACTGAATCCGACTGATATTGGCCAAGTCAGTCTTTGAGACTCTCTCTGCCAGGTCTGCTTCTCTAGTGTCCCTGGATAAGGTTCCTTTTCACCTTGCACATTACACCATTTAGCAATGTTGCCCTGTAGTGTCCCTAAACAGATCCTGCATGTCACTGTTTTTTTTTTAATAGTGAGTGGTGGTGTCTTCCTACATACAGGTCTGACAGTTAAGCTAAACAGTACAATGTTGTTCTGGGCTCTATATCTAGGAACTGGTCTTCTGCCTTTCCTTGGGGAAATGCTGAATTGCAGATATCAAGGTATTTGAAATGGATCTGTGACTCAAAAATGTGTATCCTGCCAAGAGGGAAGTGATATATTTGAATTTTACTTTTCCATTTTGACTCTTGACATGCATAACTATCAATAGTGATTTCAAAGACTTCATCTGCTTTATGCCTCTTTTTTACTGAATGTCTCATGAAGAAAGGATGAGTAAAGAGAAAAAGGAGGACAGTCTCTCCAAATATATCTCCTTCTTTTAGGAAATCCTCCTTTTCTTTCTTTTTCCCACCAAAGGAAAAAAATCTGATTTTAAGTTCAGTTTGCTTTTCTTCTTTAGGCCTTAACAAACAGTTCAGGAAAGAATTCAGATCTACTCCAAATTTATATCCTAGTCAAGTAGCCAGAGCTGAATCTGAACAGACAAGTAAGGGCTGTTTGGATTTACAGTGCTGTTTCTTTGGTGAACCTCTCCACTTGATGACCTGAAGTGTGACTGGTAAGTCCCCAATTTACAAACAACTGGGAGTACTCATTGGTGCACACAGACACTAGGATTACCTCTGCCCTGCACATCCTGCAAAAATTTTGTGCAGTGCAAATCACTCACACTGTAAACAGGTAAGTGTCAAAATGCTTCTAATATTTCCTTGTCCATGTGATTGCATTTTCTGCTTTCATAGCCTCCAGGCGATATGCTTCAGAGCGCATATATACACTTTTTCCTGAGCTAAAGAAGAAAATACTAATGATTATACTGGACAGTCCTCATAGTCATTACTGTATTGATGGTACAAAAAGATTTGTGAAAACTGTGACATTCTCTCAGATCCACTTGTTTTGCTAATCTCACTTAGCCCAGCTGCTTAGCCTGTATCTAATACCAAATATTTGAATTTATGAAAAATTAAGAATGAGTAGGAATGTGTGTGGGTTAATGAAACAAAATCCTAAACAAATAATGTCACAGGTGGTAATTATTTAAAGCTCAGAAAGATTTCTGGGAAGGTAATGAAATAAAAAATAATAGGTGAATTCATGAGGGCTGCCATCACCATGAATACCACCATGACCTCATCGACCTTCTCTCCAAACAGTGCTACTTATTCACTTCGGGATTCTGTTCACAGTCACTCTCCTGGCCTTTAATGGAAGTGGGTGACTTTGGGGTATAAGCAGGGCATGATTATAATACCATAATGAACTACTTCCTGCATGTGTATCCTCTACCTTGTACTAGAGGGAATTAGAATGACCTCAGCTGTATGTCACAGGCTGTTAGCAGTGAGCTCAGGTACGTGAGGATGAGCTTAGTCTTAACATGGGAATATGTAGTGAATTGGGGGCTAGATCCATAAAAGGACCCGGGTCACACAACATGTAATTTTTAGGTGCTTAGCAATTTAGTGAAATTCGCAGCCCCGTGCAAAGTGTCACAGCCAACACGTGAAGTGCAACGACTGAGGAACCTAGAGACTGGACCCTTGAAAACCAGGAAGCTTTAGGCATCTCATAAATCACTCATCAGACAAGAAGAGGCTAATTTCCTCTCTCAGGGACTGGGGTTTCTTGAGGTTCCTAATCACAGTGGAGCTGAGCACCTAACTCTGGCTTAGGAACTCCTTGTCAGGAGCTACATGTAGAAACAAATATACCTGCAACCTAAGCACTTGTGTTCAGACCACTCTCCAGAGAGTCAGGGTGTAGTTTTTAAATCTTTGTCGTCTTTGATCTGGAGCAGGGACTAAAGTCGTTTGTTTGGTTTTGGTTTGGGTGTTTTTTTTCCCATCCAAGAACAGTGCTCAAACCACTTGGTTATCTGACATTGTGGAAGGAGTTTTCAATTGCTCCTAGTGAAGAAGTTAAACACTGTATATATAACTAAAGATTCAGAATTTGGCAGAAGATGAGTGGGAGGTTAAGGATCTCTGCAATGTTTTAAAAATTGATTGATTTGCCTGTAATCTCTCTCTGGACCTAACCCTGAGAAAGCACAACATTTGGAGCCTGTAACTAGCTAGATTTAAGTTCTGTAGTGGCTATAATAGAGAAACTCTCTGAGCTCTCAATGAAATCTTAGATCACCACTGAATTTAGTATACTCACCTAATTAACAAAGCCTTAGTCTTGGTGTAATACTGTAGATGTCAGTAACTTAAACATTATATCTGAGTAAACTGAGGCACAGGAAAATTCTGACTTGCACAAAATCACATGAAACTTCCAGAAAATGATGTACACGTACCAGTCCTCTTCTATTTCCATCTCTCTGTTTTTGATTTATATTAACTCACCTTCTTTGTTATGTGCATGTCTCCAGGAAGGAGAAATGTCTCTGGGACGATCGTTATTGGTTGTCACATAAATTTGCTAGAGATTTTCTGTCCAAAGGTCAGATCCTCATGGAAATAAAGTCAAATTATTTAGTGTTTTAGATGGAGTTTGGTTAGCTCATAAAAACACGATTGTTTGCAGGATACCCAGTCCTGTCTAGTTTTTTGCTTTCAGGCACACACCCATTCCTAGAAATGTGTTCTCTCATGTTAGGAGCTCTGGTCTAACCATCCTAATATGTAAGGTTATGAAAGGATTTGCTTAAGGCATTTTTATTTTTATCCAGGCAAGCAGTCAGAATAAGAGGGAGGCAGTAAGGGGGAACAAAATGATCTTGGATTTAATGTGGATGAGAAATGTGAAAATGCATAACTCTCAAATGTTTGTGCTTTGGGAGACAGTACTGCTTCAGTTTAAGAATGAATGAAAGAGAAAGAGACAAGTGATGTGTAGTTTCTTGTTCAGAATGAATTAGTACAAGAAGAAAGGTTTGGGTAAGGGATTTGACAAATAAGTTTGAGAATAATCTAACGACAGTGGACTAGGCAGACTATAAAGCTAGATGGGACGTGGCCATCTTTTCTAATGGGGGGGGAAACAGAGTGAAGATAAGATAAAACAAATTATCTGTTGAAGGAAGGTTTCTGCCCAAAACACTGGACCAACAAAACTTGAATCTGCATCTCACAAATTCAATGTAAAGGAGAATAACACAAGGTCAATGTATTTTTCCAGTTTTCATTTCAGCTATCTGGGCGAGCAGTGTGATATGTTAAAAGTTTTATTTTCAGTCAGTGTTAAGTGAATGTGCAGCTAGAGATGCACCAAAATGATGATATTAAAGTAAAAAAAAAAAAATCCCTTGAGAGCATGCCTCTGTACCTCCTCATCCCCCCAGCATAGTTAGAACTTCTTCTGGTTGCAAAGACAATCTATAGCTATTATATCTCTTTGTCTCTTTTCGTATCTCCTAATAGAAGCACTGTTGTAGCTGCTGGCTAGAAAATTAGCCAAGTGAACTCTCTCTGTCTGTCCCTCTCCTCATCAGATTACTGGGAAAATTTAAGAGTCTCTCACTCTCTCCTTTCTTCTTTGCAGGATGGTAGCACACTGGAGGAGCTTGGAGTGAAATAGTTTCACTCATATATCTCATGTAGTCTACACTACAGTTGGTGTACACATCCTTATTTTCAGCCTTTAGGGGGAAAGATGAGTAGACTATGTAGTTCCTTTCAGATGGTGATTCAGGAATGTGGTTAATTAAGAGAAAAATAAAATTTAAAGCACCAAAACTGAGAGGAAACCAGGAGACTAAGCAGTGCTCTGTGGCCATTTTACTGAGGAGTTCTTAATTTTGAGGTGGTTTGAGCTACAGCATTTCCATTCAGGTTTATGGGGAAGTGCACAAGCATTCTGGTTAGAATAGATGCAGCTGAGGATCCAGCATCCTGTATACCTTGTTTGTGCAAAACTTGAACCAGAATACCTTCATGTTTTGGATGACTGTCCGTTCTGCTGGCATCCAAATAGTTGTAAAAAGTAGGAAGCGTCCTTCATCTTATTTGGAGAGCAAATATAGACCAGGAATTGTAAACCGCTCCACCTGTTAAGATATTCAGTGAAAGTATTTCTCTCATTCCCTATAGAAAAGGTGCTTGGTGGAAGTGTGAAACTACAGAGCCACCTTCCTGTCTCTTCCCAAAAGCTATCCACCCAAACATTTTGTTTGTGAACAGTGAAAGCAATGAAATGGGCTCAAGAAGTAGGTGGATTTTGTAGGGACTGACTTAGCAAGATAAAAGGATCTTTTGGGGAATTAGAAGGTCATATAGCAGTCAAAAAGTATAATTGTTTAAGGGTAGGAAGAAAACCTGGACGGGCCTATAGACTTCAGAAATTAAGCAGAGCCTTGCTTTCATGTCTATGATGAATACTCCTTTAAAAGTCTTTCTTATTTTAATTTCACATGGTATCTTTGTATCAAAATTTTATGTATTTAATATTTACTGTCAACAGACATTCACAAATTATACCCTTAGATGTGTACATGCCAGATCATAGACAGGAGACCTGTAGTCCTGGTGATCTGAAAAGAGGAAGAGCAATAAAATGACATTTCTGTGAAATTAATGGTTTTATTCTACAGTTACTACATACATTTGGGCAACAAATTTCTCAAGCAATTAACTAAACTAGCATCTTGTTCCAGCTGAGGGGTCCACAGACCTGTTTCAGCTAGTCCACTGATTTTCAGTGGTTTCACACAGGTTGGAGTGAGGAAAAGTATCTGTCACTGGCAGTTTCTTAAACCCAACAGCTGCCAAACACTTGCTGGGACATCCATGTGCGCTCAGGAATGTAGCCACACATTCATCTGGGAGGTGAGGATTGCTACTGCTTGTGACTGGCCAAAGATGTCCATCACCTCTAGAGATGTCCCCAAATGATTTCTGGCCCAAACTATTAAGGAAAAACACAAGAGCAGGTTATTTCTTAAGAACTCTTTCATCCCTTACTGAAGTAGAACTTAATGGACATTTTTTTTGTGAAATTGTAGTTTTATTGAAAGTGCTCATACGTTGGCCTTAAAACATTTATGCCCAAAATTGCAGTGTTTTTTTTTTTTAATTTCCAATATATTAAAGGCAAAGTTACCCTCAGGCCCCCTTGGCCTGAGGAATGTTTTATGGCACAGTGACAAAAGAATGGTTGAAAACAAGTAAGTTGAAGTGTTGAAAGGCATGAAGAAGCCTGGCATTATTCTTTGCTCACTGCATTCACTGGCTGGCTTGATATCTGAGGTTGGACAAGGCAGACCCAGTTTGCTCATCTAAAAGGTGGGACTGATAATAGTACCTCAAGCAAGGTGTTGAGAGAATTATTTAATTAGCATTACCAAAGACTGCAAAATCCTTAGCTAGACAATATTCTAAAAGTATCACATTTCCATCAATAGAGATTGATTGCAAGCTGGGAGTACCAATTTGGGATTCAGCATTTCCAATGTTGCACAATGTAGAAGGTATCTAAAAAGGAAAAAGGAGAAAAATCTTTCTAAAGAACATAGGTTTTTTTTAAAGATTACATTACGCTTGTGACTGTGTAGATCTACTACACCACGAGGCAGTGCAACGATTGTAGTGCTTTAAAACAAGGGGCAAACGCAATGTTTAGACTCTTAAATAGGAACCACGAAAATAATATTCACTCCTCCTATGCTATAGAAACAGTACTCTAAAATATGTTCCTAATATAAAACAAATTATTTTCCTTCTCTCCCTTTATACCCTGTTACAAATTACAGTTGAGCTAAATAATGAATGAATGGAGCTGATATTTCCAATAACAAAAGGAAGCAGGTGAAGTGATAATTTTTCTTGGTTTTGAAGTTCTATTTTGAGGAAGACCTCACTCAGGATCATGGGCTGAATAAGTCACATTTAATTGAGAATACAGGTAAAAGCTGGGGAATGCACTGAAACACAGGCCAGAGAGCTTTGTGTCCAAAGATAAAGCATCACAGGAAAATCAGTTTCATTACAGTCTTGGTTTTGAATTTGTGTTAGGAAGAGAGCAGGGATGTGAGGAATGGTGGCTTAACCTGGGCTTTGGCCTCTGCTGTAACCTTCAGCTCTAGCCTTTATCTAAATGGCTTGACTCTTCCTTACCCCTCAAGTCTCACTCATGAGATTGATTACTGTCTGGGGGCTTAACTCCTTTTCCTGGTCTTTCTGTTCTGCCTTGTTTTTTCACTCTCAAGGCCATTTGATGCAACTGCTCTCTCCATGGTGTCAAGAGGGCTGAAATATTCTCCAGCTGTAGTTGAATCCTCCAGTCATCCACAAGAAATATCGTGCACTATCAGGTCAAAAAGTTTCATTGGCATAACAATCTCATCCTACATCTTTTCACCATCAGCTGCCCACCTGACAGTTGGTATTGGTACTTCAGAGACAAACATGCAACTGCCATATGAAATTACTTCCTAAGGGCCAAATCCTGTTTGCATTAGTAACACAAACAGTGCCATTAACTTCACTCTGAATTGATGCTGTTAATTAACATGGTGTTATTTTTCTGTTATTAGTGGTTCTTTTCAAAAGTCATTAAAAATCAGAACACAAAACCAATGTAATAATATTTAATACATGCTACAAATTACTTTAATTATGGAGTAGCATTAAAAGGTGTCTAAAAATACATTAAATATTTTTCTCATGTTATTTTTACAGGTATGCAATGCAGTGGTTGCCAGAAGGTAGTTACACTACCGCAATGGAAGGACAAGGGCTCATGAGACCGTCATACTTTTAAATTGTTCTCGACAGTATATAAACTTTAAAAAGCAATGACAAAAAGAACAAAAAACCCCCACAAAAAAAACCAACCAAACCTAATATCCCCAAACCCCAACCAGATATTAACTGAATTTTTAAAAAGTTGACACGGCACTCAATTCTAGTTTTTACGATGTGCTTAATTTTTTCCTGTTTTTTAGGTTTTTTTAATTTTCTGGTCACCTTAAACTCTGAAGAGGATTAGGATCTTGTTTTGCTGGGTAAATAATGCTTGCTTGTTCCTGCCACAAGGATCTGGTTATCTTATACATTTACCTATCCATAAAAATTCACTTTAGCTTCAAGGGTCTCAAAGATATTTGAAAATCCTAATGAACTTTAGACTTACCTCTGTGAGCAGATAATTGATTTTATTCATAAGTTAGACAAAAAGCATTGAATGTTTGTGCAGAAGTTTAATGACATGCTTAAACTCCTGTGACAGAAAAAAACTAAAACATAGCTCACTTATGAAGGTACATCCACTGGCTATTTTACATCTTTCTTTTACTAATCATAGAAGCATAGAATAGTTTGGGTTGGAAGGGACCTTTTAAAGGTCAATGAGCAGGGATATCTTCAACTAGAGCAGGTTACTCAGAGCCCAGTCAAACCTGACCCTGAATGTTTCCAGGGATGGGGCACCTACCACCTCTCTGGGAAACCTGGGCCAGTGTTTTGCCACCCTCATTGTGAATGTTTGCTGTATTTTGAATACATCAATCTTATGGTGATCTCCATGCAAAGGACACTTCAGACAAATAAAGGTGATACTCATATTCCATCAGGAACATCTAAGTGGGGTTAGCATCTGATGCCAATTGCACATACATGTTTTTGTGTCTCAGTATTGTACCCAAGCCACAAAACATAATCACAAATTAAACGAGAGAGAACAAAGTAAGGTATCGGGCTTTTTCTGTCTAGAGATGATCAAGAAAAGGAAAAACTAAAAGCTAACCCTATTGAAAGGAAAACATCTAGTATTGTTCTTAAAATGAGGAAACAAATATCACAAATCCAATAAGCCTGAGAATTAAAGTCAATGTAGCATAAATGACAAAGGCCATCAAAAGCTAAAAATCATACAGAACAAGAAGACCCCTAAACAAGATAAAGTTTTTCCCTCTCACAAATTAGACAAAAATCTACCAAATTAGGAGGTTTAATATAATCATTTGTCAAGAAGCATCCTCTCCAGGTCATGTACATGAGCATTTTCCAGTATTTCATAATATTGTCATTGGATCTTTTATAAAAATGAAGTTACCTGATGCCATCTAAAACTATCAAGAGGAAGAAAGTTAATTTTCGTGTAGTTTGGAGCTTCTGCAAATAGGCAAGAACCACTGAAGTTCAACAACCACCCTGAAGAGGGATTTTAGGAAATCTGTTGCAGAAAATTAGAGAAGCTTTGCGGGGACAATCTGGACTTCTGAACAGGCCATGACCTGTGCAGGATAGGTGGTCAAACAACAGGATCTAATTCATTGACCAAATTCTATGGTGTTGAGCTCAGAGAAGATTTTGAGAGAAATCTCAGGAGCTGAGCTACACGACCTCTGTGTGTTCTGTTTCTATCTTGAATGTAACCTGTAGTTCAGGCTCAGTTCCGTGACAGCTTTTTCCTAGAAGATCAAATGTTTTATATGTATTTTATATATATGCACATATATTATATATATAAGCTAGTGAGGGGTCTGGAGAAAAAGTCTTACAAAGAGCAACTGCGGGAACTGGGATTGTTTATTCTAGAGAAGAGAAGGCTAAAGGGGGACTTGGTTGAACTCTACAATTACCTGAAAGGGGGTTGTAGTGATGTGGGTGTTGGTCTCTTCTCCCAAGTAACTAGTGATAAGACAAGAGGCAATGGCCTCAAGTTGCACCAGGGGAGGTTTAGATTGGACATTAGGAAAAATTTCTTTACTGAAAGAGTGGTCAAGCATTGGAACAGGTTGCCCAGGGAAGTGTTGGTGTCACCATTACTGGAGGTGTTCAAAAAACGTGTAGATATGGCACTTCAGGATAGGGTTTAGTGGGCATGATGGTGTTGGGTTGACGGTTGGACTTGATGATCTTAAAGGTCTTTTCCGACTTTAGTGATTTTATCATTCTATAATATGCTGAAGGGTGGGTGTCAGCTCATGACAGAAGGTCCCACCTGTGGTCTTCCGCATTTGAGGATTTTGGGATGGCCATGTTGAGGTGGAGAGAATAATGTAATTGTACCTGTCTCCCTGCCCTAAAATCTTCTCTCTAAGACCTGGAGACTGATCTGGGCCACAGCCTAAAATGGCAGAGGACTTACACAGGTCAGTCTGTGGGGTGCACAGAAACATCTCCTCACTAGACGTTTCAAAGCCCCTCCACTCATGACAAACTCACAGATGCCAATATTGCAGAACAATGAAAACATGCTTATTCACCATTTCATTTTTATTCTCAATTCTGTTTGAACATAAGATTTCAAGTAAAGACTTCAAAGATTTTACCTGAAAGGGGAAGAATCAACAAACTGTGAGGAAACAAAAGCAGATTTTCACTGGAAATTGTTTTACAACTGAACTAGAACTGTCAGTGCCATGAACCTACTTCTACAAGATCATGCAGCTCTCTTGTCACAGCCTAGTGTATTTGCATGCTCTGCTCTCTGCTATATCTGAAATCTTTATTTTTGATCTGGTTTTATTTCACTTCTGTAAGAACCACATTTTCTTCTAGCAAAGTAGAAGATATTTGTTGGAACATTTTCTAATTCTTTATTTAAAATGGTAAGATATTCAATTCCTCCTTGGATATTAAACATTATCCTCATGGTTACAGATGAGAGACGTACATGTCTCAAATTTAAGATTAATCCTTTCCTCAGGTGATATATAAAGGGAAATTTCCAAGGTTAAGTGTACATCCTATGCATTTTTAGCTGATTACAGTTTTATGAATACCATCTTAAGAGGTGCTTTATTCCCACTGAAACCATCAAAAATTTCCATCTACTGTGCACACCTCACTGTTAAAAAGACTGTTTTCCAAATAGACCTTTATTTTCAGCAAAAAGAAACAACAGTTCTCCCATAAAAAATCTATGGGAACACTCTGCTGTTATAAATTTCCTCCCTTCTTTTCCTCCTGAACCAGGTAAAAATGGGGGGTTATTGTACAAATAAGCAAGCAAAGGTTAGAGCACCACTAGGAAGCAACAATGAGAGACTTGGCTGATGGTGCTGGTGCACTAAGTTATACTGACAACAGATAAAACCCGTGTAACTCTTGTCAGTCTCTCTGCTCTTCCAGCTTCATTTTCTACAGTATGTCACCTCACAGGTAGGTCAGGCAGCAGGCTTTACTTCAGGCGTTACAGAGGCATTTCCAGGGTGGGAGGGACTTGGGGGAAATTACACCTTATTCCGAGTGGACAGCCACAGTCTGGCAGCATCCTTTCAGTTCGAGAGGTGGTAGGTGTCTAACTCCTCAAGAGAGAATATATTTGGGCAGGTTAGGATTTTGTTTACCCCAGTATGCTCAAGGAAACCAGCCGGAGGAAGTGTTGAGGGGATTTCAAGCTACATCTTTATCACCGGTTAGTGAAGTGCTGAAGGCAAGTGTAATTTACCTCATGATTCAAAAGAGGAATGACTCAGATGAAAAAGACTGTAAAGGGGATTTTTTCTTTGAGGACTCCCACACAGGACCCTATGGTTCTCCCAGACTCCACCATGAAGTGAATAGTGCTCCCAACAGCTAGAATCTTTCCCACAAAAATTGTGTGCTATTTCCTGTTTCCTTTAAGTCCCAATTCTGTGAGTGCTTATACGAAGTTGCAACCTGTTTCTGGCTGGGATGGCGGCACAGGAGGCTATTTTGGGTAGGAATGATGACAGCAGAAACTCTGCGTGGTGCTGTCTCCCCCACAAGTAATTTCCTTTTTCCCATTCAAGCATCCTTGTCTACTTGCTCCAGTTTTTCCTCCACCCCTTCCATTTCCCAGGCTGTCGTCTGCCCTGGGATCCTGTATAAAGTTCCTGACTGTATGTAAAGTTATGACATTAAAATGTAAGAACTTTTGCCATTTGCAGAACTCATTTATACTTACAAGCATGAACCAGAGTATCCCACAAACCCCAGCGAGCTGCCCTGGAGAAGTAAGCGTTTATCAGTTTATCCCGTTTTACAGGTGAGGAAACTGGGACAGAAGGTTTCCCAAACCTGACAGACAACTTGTTCCAAGAGCAACCGGTGAGCCAGAGATGGAAAGAGAATAACCCAGGAGTTACTGACTCTAGCCACGTGGTCATTGTACCAGTCAACTCTGTTTCAAAATAAATAAGCTTTTGGGGTATGGAATCTGAATGTCTCAAAATCTGATACAATTTCAACAACTGTGTTCTCTAGTGCTTTCAAGAGGCAGAGATTTCTGATGTTTTCCAGCCTTCAGTAAGTGAAAACATCTCAGGGCTCCCATTTACCTGTACAGTGACATTTTTCCCTCCTTCCCAGCAGGTAGAAGCAGTAACAGAGCCAAGAAAGATCTGTTCCTTGTTGAAGTAATTGAGGGCAGCAGGTACAAGAACCTAGGAGTGTTCAAATGCTAACAAGAATGTATCAGGAATACACAGAACACATAGCAATTCACAGAAATGGGAGGGTGTTGAGTTCTTGTGAGTATTGTAATATATTATGGGTAACCTAATGACCTAAATTAAACAATTCTTTCTCTGCATTTATTAGTTCTGATGAATCATCTTTTTCCAAATTCCATGAATGCACTGGCTTGCAATTGAGATTCACAAGTGGTGCATGCCACAGTCAGTGGGTGACTAGAATTCGGTTCCTATATAACTTCTCCTCTCAGTAATGATGTATTGAAGAGGTAGTACACAGAACCAGTACAGGAGGTCTAGTTTCCCATATAGCTTTGAGGCCATCTCAGCTGCAAAGTCAGCAGTACCAAGATCTAATGTTTCTCAGGTTGTTCAGGGCTTGAAAGTTGTGGGGATCTGCTGGGATCCGTTTCCCTTGCACAATCTCTGCCACTTGAAATGGTAGATTCCCAGAAATACACAAGGCCTTATTCTTGTATTTTATTCATCATGGATCTAGAATATAATTTTCTTTATATGACAGTTACATAAATTTCTTTTTTTTGCTAGTGCACAGAGAAAAAATTTTTAGATACTACTCTGAACTCCACTGGCGGTTTATTGTGCTGTCTAGAGAAAGTTTTGCAAGATTTCAGTTCCTGTAAAATGGAATGGCATAGTACTACTTATATACTGCAAAGGAAAATCTCATTAAATGTAATTAATTGATTACAAATCATGAATCCTAAGTGATATTTCCTTCCAGAATGTATAGTAATAATATTGCTATATAATTTAGTAAGGATTTCAAGAAAACTCCTAACTCTTTTACATTCTGTGCCTCTTAACAAACACGTCCTTGTTGCTGTCATCACCACCTCACACTGCCTTATTCTCCTCTTGCAGTTCGCAGCGTTTTATATATACTAAACCCCATATGCTGGCATTAAAGACCTGAAAAACACAAACCTGATCCTTCTGATGTGAAAGGTTCTAAATGAACCTAAATGAAAAGCTTGAGAAAGAGGAGAAAAATTAATGAATAGAGGAGCTGACCAAGAACAACTGCTCTGAATAATTGTGGAGGACAGTGAACCTGGCTTTGAGGTAGCTTTTTTTCCATTGCCCTTGAGTAGAGCCATACAGCCTCTGATGAGCCATGGGACTTCACAGTTTTCCTGCTAAAGGCATTTCTCTCTAGATGGAGGCAAAACAGTCAGTCCCAATGCTTATGGCAACCATTATCTCCTGCTGGCCACCAGACAGGCACTAAGCAGAAAAGGAAGCTGACAGATACAGAAGATACATGATCCTCATTAGCAGCATTGGGTCATATTCAACCTCACGTTTCTCTTCCTCTGTCCTCTCTGAAACATCCTTTCATCCTGAGGATCGTTAATGCCTCTAATAACAGAAGAGAAATGCTCATCTTACTTCCCAAAATCCCATGTCTGGTTCATCTTCAGTGAACTACATCTCAGCTTTCCCACCCACACTACAGCACTGCATGTGCAACAACCCACGAGGCTGAGCAGCAGCTAGCAAACCCAAGGGTGTCCTGCACATAGCCCTACAACAAGAGGCACCTCCCCGCTGCTGCTGCTGGCAAGTAAGGAGGGGACAATCACAGGAAGAAGCAGAAGTAACAGCCAGATCTGTTTTTCTGTTGTTTTGCTTTATGAGTTGATATTAGTATTTGGAAATACGACATTGGCTCATAGAGGTTGAAGAATATTAAATAGAACTATGTTCATTTGAAATCTTAGATTGTGTAACAAATGAAAACTTTGTGAAAGTGAGCAGTTTTTGTAATAATTTCATTTAGGGAAAAACCCAGGAAACTCTTCTATGATGTCAAAACATCCCATTGCTACATGAAAGAAGCACTTAGACTTTTCACTTAGAAAAAAAAATTAATTCAGATATTAAATGTATCAAGATCAAAAGTTAATATTAAGGAAAACAAATATTTTGAATGCCCTGAAATTATTACTTTTTAATTATTACACTTCATGGAGGACTTGAAAACAACTTAATTTTAACTCAAAGACAGAATTTTATTTTGGATTCTTAAGGTCTGCTCATTCTGCAGTAGAATGTCTTTTTTCTATATAGTGCTAATGTTACAAAAGGGGAAGTGTCAAAACCTGATGAATAGGAGAACAGAGTAATTGTGCCTCTGAAGTTTTATTGGTGGAGAACCACTCAAATAGGGATATCAGACCTGCTGTAACTTGTTTTCCAGGATAATGAGATGCACAGAAGGGAACTTAGATTTGTCTCAACGAAAAATGTTATGAATCTGTTTACATTTTATGACAAACTCAGCCCAAGTTTTGGATTTCTCATGAAAGCTTATTGGAAGTTTATGTGAAAGCAAGTTTTGCATTACATACCATGTCCCTCCAAATGCTTTGGTTTCTAGCCCCAGAGGTGAAAATTTGTTTCCACTGGGTGGAATTTAATCAGGTCTGAATGAATCCTTGTCTCTGTTTTTCCACTTGACCTTTCGTCTTCCTCTAGGTCTCTTTTCTAGTAGCGCTATCTGATACTGGTGCATTTCCCATTGCTGGGTGAAAGAACCTTCTCCTCCTACCTGTAGCCATCTGGAACAGACTCTCCCATCTCTCTGCCTACCTGACTCTCCATCTTTTTCCATATGTAACCTAAAAATAAAAAATGAAAAAGCTTTCTCTTTTGACTGTCTCAATTTCCTCTCCATCCTGCTATTAATTTTTTTTATTCCTCTGTAAATACATTATTTAACACAGTAAAGCCTTTTGGGATAGCCTTTATGCGACAGGCATTATAAAAATGAAGTTACATTGTGTTGTGAACGATGATACTTGAAAAGACTCATTTGGCTACATTCTTCCTCTCAACCTCCATTCCTTTAGAAGCAAAGAATGGAGCATGCTTAAGGAAAACAAGATTCATTTCCTTAAAAACCTCTAAGCTGATGTTTGTTACTGTGGTTTCTGTGAGAGGAGAGGCAGATAGATAACCATGTGAGCACTCCCAAAGCAAAGCATTTCCAACGCAATACCCGGATCAGATCTGCACCAACTCCTCCTCTTTCCTGTTCCCCTTTCCGCTTGATTCATGACAAAATATGTGAGATCCTCCACAGCAGGAAAAAAATGGTTTTCCCATGCGGTGAAATTTTACTGGTCTCAGAGTGCGATTGGATATTACTACACTATGTATTATACATGCCTGGGAGCCCACAGTAAAAGCCAGGCTTAACGCCCCTCTGCATGGTGTGACACAAAGCCATACCCAGTATCGATACTGTTTACCAAAAGGACAACTGAGAGCTGTAGGCAGCGTGCACTGGGGTTCCACGATACAGCGAGAACCACATCTTTCAGGCAACCACATGGACATGCAAAGCCAAGTACACAGTCCAAGTACACTATATTACAGTCCTCTGCCTGGCCCAGGCCCTCAAAGTCATTCTGATGTGAGGGTTGCATATGGGACCATGCTTTTCTGCCCCACCACCTGCAGAACAAAGAAAAGTGAGGCAATACAATGGCAATAGTTTTGACTGTCCCTTCATCAGCTCACATAAAGAGTGGGAGCATCTCTAGGCCAGGGCTAACTTGGTGGGGGTCACAGCCTCTGTGTACATGAACAGAGAAAGCAGCTGTATATACAGTACTCTTTACACCAGTATGTCATGTCTGTGTTTAGTCCTCCAGAAACCAGACAACTGTTCTGAAACAGATGTAAATTCTGATGCTAAAAATCTACGATCCAAAAATCTGAGTCTTTTAACAACGTAAAAAACAGGAGTCTAATTTTTAAAAGAATTATCATCACCAACGTGCGTTAATTAAATCAGTCTCCAAGATCTTGTCACTAGCCAGACTAATAATCCAGTATTCTTTCAACAGTCCTCACAATAATGGACATATTTTCAGCTTTCTCAGGTCAGGCAACTTATCAAAGAGAACTATGTGGCTCCATGCAGAGCTGCAAGTGATTCTTAACAGCTTAGCCTACAGTACATCATGCAGGGACTTGTGCTACATTCCCCTGGATTATGGACTTCGTCAGAGTCTTTGAAATGAACTAGCTATCCAGTATATGCAGGGATCTCACAGGCAGCTAGAACTTTATTAACATGGGAGAAGAGCATGCATTTATTTATTAAATAAAAAAAAGTCTTACACACATTCACATGGACACATGCACACACACATGCCATCAGAGTACGTGGGGATAAAGAAATCTGCGACATTATCACCTGAGATAGAAGAGGTGAGGGAAACAGACTTCTGTGAGCCACACTTATTTTACCCCTGTTTTTCATTACGTGGATAATCTTAGAGCAGTTCTTGTTAGCATTTAGAAAAAGAAAAATCTAGCCTCCTGCAGGGGAGCTATTATTGCTAGAATGTACTAGCATTATCTTGCTTATGGGGGGGTATATTGTTTATGCAGTCTATTTATCAGTGTAGGAATATATCTACCAATATAGCAATACCTCTGCAGTAATGGCATACAAGAATAAAAGAGTTTTTATGAATAGAGGGTTCCTGCCTGTAGCATGTACATCTGAGATACTAAAGGATTATTTACCTATCATTAAGATATGGATTTTTTTATCTAGTCCAGTTTTTCTTGCAGCAGAAATCATATTAAACTCTCTAGCTATTATATCTAACATCCATTGGGCAGCTTTTCATTCTGGGTAACCTAATATAAATGAAGAAAATAAATCCACGACAATTTGTTGAGCCGTCTTTTTCCCCCTCCCCCTCCTCCTTTTCCTGAATTAAATTCACATAATAAAATCCAAGGGTTGCTTTTCACTCACATCCACTTCAATTAATGTGCATGACATTGTGTGAAATTTTTAATGGAAGAAAAAAGCTAAACCACAATATTTTTAAATGATTGTGTAGGGTAAAAATGCTGCATACAACATGATGTGCTTCTATGTCACACAACAGTCAGATGGGCTTTAAAATTCAGTGTGAGCCTTCCCAGTGTTCCCTTTGTCTCATATTTTCCCATTGTAGGATGTCTTTTAAAAGGTTTCAGTGATTTTCATTTAATGAAATATTGTTCTATAATATTGTTTTAGGAAGTGTTTGCTTGTTTGAAACAACCAGGACTTACAATAACAAAAGCATTAATAATAATAGTCATATAATGGCTGAAGACTGCAGCCAGTAAAGAGATTCTAAAGCAGGTGGTTTATTTACTCTGAGATAATGGATTTCCATTTAATTTCTTTTTTTAATACTGCTTTTTGTTTAAAATTTCCCATTTCTGCCAAAAGACTAAAGGTACTTTTGTTACTGATGGAAGAATTTCAGAGAAAAACTGTAAACAATGAAAAAAGTCAGTTTTCTAATATTTTTTCACTAGGGAGAAAAATATTTTCTGACAGTATTATGTGAGAAGTAGGTGTAAAAATTGATTGTATGAATCCATTACCTGTATATGCAAATCAGCTCATTTATGTAGCTTTTGTGGTACGCCAGTTTAATGTATCCCCCACCTATCCAAGGTTGCATACATTTCTTTTTCACTCTGGTGGGTCAAAAAGGCCACGATGACACAGAGCCACCATACCTGATTATATATCACATTCTGCCTCCCTTCTGAAACTCATGGTGTTTGGCATATCAGAGCAGTTATGGGGGGCAGAGGGAGAATGACAATCATAGAATGATAGAATCATAGAATCATTTGGGTTGGAAGGGGCCTTCAAAGGTCATGTAGTCCAACCCTTGGCCAATGAGCAGCGACATCTTCAACTAGATCAGGTTGCTCAGAGCCACATCCAACCTGACCTTGAATGTTTCCTGGGATGGGGCATCTACCACCTCTCTGGGCAACCTGAGAGATGGTATTCTGGGCCTAAAACATCTGCAGCTAGAAAAAACCCAAATTGCCCATTCTGGTGTCCCAGCGTAAATTCGCTGAAAAATTATCCTGTGCCTTATAAAGGAATCAGCCTCTATGCTTTCATGCCTCTGGAGCAAGAAGAGGTTGGAATTACAATCAGCGGCATCTGTCCTTTCAGTTGAAAAAGATGGAACAAGGTATCTTGTTTGTGCACAGATTAATCTATTAAGCCATGAGCTTTCCAGCTAGGTGTCTCACATACTGGCATCTCCCCACCTGAAGTAGTTTAAAGGGATATAATTTTGCATGTAATTTTAGCTGTGTCCTGTTCAACGCTTCCCTTTTTAATTCAGCCACATAAGGGTCTGAGCCCAAGTCCTTCTCAGACTTCCCTTTTGGCTTCTGGAGAAAGAGTTCCAATGCCTTAGGTTGTATGAGAAAGAAGCATGGACCAAGCACCTCCTGAGAGAAAGCAAATGAGCTCTGCACAGGTCACAGGAGAAAAAGGGGACCAGACAACATGGGGTCAAAGTGCAGTTGCCCTCTACATCAAGAAATGGATAAAGTGCAAAGAGCTGTCTCTGAGGAATAGCCACAAGCAGGTCGAACACTTATGGGTAAGAATCAGAGTCTGAGGCAACAAAGGGAACCTTGCGGCTGGTGTCTACTACAGGCCACCCGATCAAGGTGAGTCTATTGAAGCCTTCTCACTCCAGCTACAGGAGTCATCGTGCTCACAGGCTCTTGTCCTGCTGGGGGACTTCAACCACGCCAACATCTGCTAGAAAAGTAGCATGGCAAGCTGTAGTCTATCCAGGAGACTCCTGGAGTGCATTGAGAATAACTTCCTATGTCAGGTAATAGACAGCCCTACAAAAGGAGATGCCATACTGGACCTCTTGGTCACCAGCACATGTGAGCTAATTGGTGATGTCAAGACTGGAGGCAGCCTGGGCTGCAGTGATCATGCTCTGGTGGAGTTCGCAGTCCTGAGGGATAGGGGGCAAGCAAACAGTAAAGTCAAGACCCTGAACTTTAGGAAAGCAAACTTCCAGCTCTTCAGGCAGTTAGTCAATAGGACCCCTGGGAAACTGCCCTCAGGGACAAGGGAGCAGAGCAGAGCTGGCAGATCTTTAAGGACGCTTTCCATAGAGAGCAAGAGCTCTCAATCCCCAAGTGTAAGAAATCGGGAAAGGAAGACAAGAGACCAGCATGGCTGAGGGGAGACCTGATGGACAAACTAAAGGGCAAGAAGGAAATGCTCAGGCAGTGGAAGCAGGGACAGGTATCATGGGGTGAGTACAGGGATGCTGCCCAGTTGTGTAGGGATGAGGCCAGGAAGAGCTGACTCAGACCTCAGACCTGACTCAAACCCCTCAGACCCACACATCTTGAGAGGATAGCCTGCAAGACAGGGACTGGAGGAGCGAAGTCCTTCCCACTGTAAGAGGGAGGTAGGTTAGAGAAGGTAAGAGAAGATCAGGTTCGAGACCACCTGAAGAACCTGAATATGCACAAGTCTATGGGACCTGATGAGATGCATCACAGAGTGCTGAGTACAATCAGCTGATGTAGTTGCCAAGACACTTTTCATGATATTTGAAAAATCATGGCAGGCAGGTGAAGTCAGAGGGATGGAACACCTCCCCTGTGAGGACAGGCTGAGAGAGTTGGGATTGTTCATCCTGGAGAAGAGAAGGTTCTGAGGAAATCTTACTGCAGCCTTCCAGTACTTAAAGGGGCCTTATAAGAAAGATGGGGATAAACATTTTAGCAGGGCCTGTTGCAATAGGACAAGGGGTAATGGTTTTAAATTAAAAGAGGTTGCTCCTAATAAGGCTGAACTGAGAACATTACAGACTCCATTGACTTATTTAAGGTCATGTATTAACCTAAAAGTTATCTTCTCCCAAAGCTTTCCTGCAATACAGTCATATCTTTTATAATATATCTCTTATAATAACTAAACACCACTGAAATACTACAATTGAGTCTTGTGCTCTACTTTTATAGATGCATAACACAAACACAATGATACTATGTTTATTCATTCTGTTTATTGGTTCGAACATGATTTTTAATGTGTAACATAAAAAGAGGTTTTCAAGTTTAATTGCAGTGTCAACCCCATCATGCTCATCTTTATCTCTGTCCGCTTTCACTTCCAGACTAGCATTTTTTATAGGACAGCCACACATAATAAAGCATCCAAACAACTTTTTCACGTCATCTTCAATGAATTCAGAGGATGCAACAGTTTGCACACTCCTCTGCACACATTTTATTACTCCCACTTTCATTCTACAAGGCTGAAGCAAATCATGTCATAAATATCTGTCTTGCACTCGTGAGCTTGATATACTATTTTCTTCTAAGACCCTCTCTCTACTCATAACTTAAAAATCTGGCAAAAAAGTATTCCATGTTCTATTTTCTCACTTTAGCAAAATTTCAAAATGTTACAGAAAACCCTGTTCCAAAACTGACAACGTTGGTCAATCATAACATGTTATTTTTAGATAATCAGGGAATATGATTCTGTATAATAAATATATAAGGCCAGGCTCAAAGCCGATATAAAATAGGCACTGAAATAAATGGATCTATGCCAGTTTGTACCTATTGAAGTTCTAGTCCAGAGAGCATGGTGCTGAAAGCCTTTTATAGCATTTTATAATTTTCAGACCCACCTAGCTGTGATTGTATTTAATGTCAACTACATGTCAAGTACCTTACTTATGAGTATAGACATGTAAATATTCACATGGCTCAAACTGAATCCATATGAAACTGCGTGCATAATATTGTGTGTGTGTAAATTATAGTGGCATTTGTTAACTCTATCAGCCTTTGCTGGCCACAAAACTGAAGATAGTAGTATTCAGAGCTGGCCAAAGTTGCTGTTCAAAATCGTCTCCACCACACTATATCTCTGCAATCAAACTGTCTTCTCCTGCCCCCCTCACTCCCCAGACATGTTGTCACAATAAAGATCTGGGTACTTAGTGTCATCGTTTGTAATTTGATGATGAAAGCTATTGGGATATGAAAATATACTAGCGGCTTTGTAATAAGATGCTCCTCTTGCCATCTTCTTTCTTCAGATGCTTTTTTTTCAGCCACAAGATCATCAGCAATAGACGTGAGAGCTGGTCATTGATGACAGATGTGAGAATTAGTCTCAGGAGACCATACCCATCTTGTGGTCAGATTCAGGTTTAGACTTTAAGCCTCTCATGCTAAAAGAGCTGTGGAAATTTTTTTTGATTCAATAGCCTGACATTTCTGTAGATTGTTCTCAGCAGATTTTTGGCCCTAAGTAGTGGCATGTGGCACAAACTGACTTGTGAGATTTATTGTGCTTTGGATGTCGGAGGTCTTGTGAGGTCATCTGTTTTTTCCTAAGATTTCTGCCATCTTGGGCCAAAACCTCATGAGAATAGTTGTTCTTGGAACATTTTTTCAATATGAAAACCAGGATGAGAAAAATAGGCCTCTCTTGGTTTTGGATCTACCCCACAACAAAACCTAATACTTTGCTTAAATACACATATTCTGATCTGAAGTCTGCTTGCTATCCCCCCTCCCTTAACATTCAAAAAAAGGGTTCTAATTCTGGGATTCTTCTTGCAAAAGTTTCTCAATGACATCATATTCCATGGTTACTTCCTAGGCTCCATGAGTTCTTTCTTTTCACTGTTGTGGTTTTTTTTTAAATTCAGAGCTAAATGTTACATAGGAAATAACACAACACCTGTGACTGGTTGTATAACTTAGTGTTTGACACTCCCTACCACCCAAAATCAAATCAAACGTTTTTATTGCTAGCTATTATTTGTTAGTTATTATTTCTTACGAGAAAATGGGAAAAACGCATTTGAAGCTATTGAGGGGAGACAACAGAAAACTGACAATAGGTCAGTCTTGATCAGACAGCAGAAGCTAATGCCACAAGAGATATAATCAGCCAAGAATTTAAATGGTTTTTGAAGGATTATGCAATATATATAGCTAACAAGACTATTCCAATGTAATTTTACTGTAAAAAACAAGTTTTGGAGTAAAACTAGCAATTAGACCAATCTCTCAGTATTTAAGAGAGGAGGACATTTTTATTTCTGGGAGACGTTTTTTCCTGTAAGTGATAACTATTTATTACAGAGATTTTCTCTTTAAATTAGCTCCTGTACACAAATGTATTGAATTAGCAAGACACTCACCTGATCCACAAGTTCATTGTTCAGATTCTTACATAACAAACAGGGAAATCCTCATAAAATAACCAGCTGAGAACAACACTTTCCAGCCAAACTGCTTAGGACTTCCCTACTTGAAGATGGTCAACTTGCCTTTTGAGCTTCATTTGGCTCCCAGGCAATTCAGGTGTGCCTTCAGTGTTGAAGTCTAGCTCCTCTGGCCACAGGCAGATGCCTGCTGACATGGAGGGTCTTCTGTAAGCTAAATCCCCAGCTGTAGCTGACAGCACCCTGAGTGATCAGACCCTGCTCAGTGGAAGAACAGGATGGGATGGGATGGGATGGGGTGTCAGTCTTGGTTCTGCTCTCTAGTTAGTTCCCAGAACTTCCCCACCCTTTGATTCTCCAACAATTGCAGCTTGGGCTGTGACAAAAACATTCGAGAGCTTCCCGTGTCAGGAAAGTTAAAATCTTTCTTCTAAGCCATAATTACCAGCAATCTCAGCCATTGTTCTGTAATGAGGTTTGATGTTTTAAACTACAAAGAAGCACATTTAAAATATAGAACAGTGTTGCTGAGTTTTGTGTGTTTTTCATTAATTCTAGAATTTGGTTTTTTTAGTGATAAAAACCTGAAGACAGGAACTCATTCTAGATACACAAGTGCATGCAGTATGGACATATCAAAAGGAATTAATCTATACAGGTGTAGATAAAAGAAGCAGGAATAATTGTATATAGGTAATGGATAAGAGAGAGAGAAGACAAAAGGCAAGGAAGAAGTCAAATACGAATAAAAGAATATGAAAAGACTATCATATTATGTTAATACTATGTGAATTTAAAGTACTTTAAGATCCTCAGATGTAAGATATCATGTAAGTATAGAGCATTATAATTTTTTTTCCTAAAATTTGAGTTGAGTCAAGGCTGTCTGAAATCAGCTTCTAAATGTGATTATATGAGACTATGGACACAATTTCTGCCAGATAGCACAAATTTCAATGTATTGCTGTGTTATTAAAAGCAACCAGCAGTGTGAACCTGTTGTATTATTAACACGTTACATTAGCCTTAATAGTTAATCCAGTATTCATATTCATATTGTGAGCTCTTCTTCTAAGAGAGAGTAACAGCTTTCTAAATGCTTTTAAGATTTCCAGGAATAAAATTAAAGCATGTTTAAGTACTTGTTGGAAATTGTGTGCAGAATTCTGAATAAGGGAGTTATTGCATTGTATCAAGACCCTTAAGAGATTCAGCTGAGAAATAAATTATGTAAACAATGCAATATGTGTGTGTTGTCTACAGCTGTATATCAATATCACCTATATCTATGTACACAAATATCCTTATCCTTTTCTGTCAGTCTGGAATGTGTTATACTGGAGATGCTGAACCTTTCAAAAGAGATGCGAGACATGTTTTTAATGTTGCTTCAGAATTCAGAAGCAAGACAAAAACTGGATAAATACTTCATTACATTTTATAAACAATCTGCTTTCTGATAAATTATTATGGACCAACTTTTCATTCTTTTTTATGAAGTTTGACTCTGAATGCATATGTGGGAAATGAATTTTGATGAAAGAAGTCAGTTCAGAGTAACGTATCCTAAACCAGATTTGTGGAAACCCATGCGGTGCCTGCAGTTACAGTGAGAGGGTCCAGTGCTGATGGAGGACAGATGCCAGTCAAGGGCTGCGAGGACAGCCTACCTCTGCCCCTCAGTTCTGAAGGGACTTGTCCTGGAGCTACACGAAGGCCCCATATTCAGCTTGGCGGCGGGTTCAGATTGGATTTCCTCTCTGCAGCTGCTCCACGCTCCGCTTGCACGAAGTCCAGACATCTGGGTTTAATGTGGGTGGAGTGGATTTCAAGCTTAATTCTTCTCTTTGTCTCTCTGTGTGTATGTGTGTGTATGAAGTAATATTTCTAGAATACTTTATTTATTTCATAAATCTTTCATTAATTTTGCATCCTTACAATTTATTGTGGTACGAGATACATGATCAATAAAGATCCTTGTGTCCTGTCCTAACTCCTGCTCTGCCTTCCAAATATACTGTTATTTGTATTGTCCAGAAAACACGTTGAAGAATTAACTGAAATACTGCTAACCATCTAGATTTTTTTATGACTTATTCTAATGTAGGTGTTTCAGGTGCAGAAATCCCTGCTGATAATATCTTTTTTTTTCCCCCCCAAAAAAAGGAGTAAGTAGGGAAAAAAAATCAATTATGGCACCATGAAGATTGATTTTTGAACTCTGTCTCTTGGCAGTGTCTATATATTCCCCTCCATTTATGATGACCCATGTCTTATATAGATTGGGCACAATATTAAATTTCATGTGGGAGAATGGAAGAAAAAAAAAAAACAACAAAGAAAAAAAAATCAGACAGTAAATAGCTGGTTTGCTTATCATGCCTCCCAGTTTGATTATGGTAGGTTCCAGAGACCACAGGTGGAGGATACTGAATTATAACAAATGAAAGACTAAAACATAACAAAGCTACCTGAGGGTTTGGCTGCAGTCCCTGTGCAAACTGTGATTAACTGAATACCTGCCCTGGAATGCTGGTTTGGCAAGAGGTTATATGCACATGAATGAATCTGTCTGCATACTTAGACACTGCAGTTAAACTTCTTTCTCACTAAAAAAACGTGTGCTATTTCCAAAGTTGTTGAACGTAGTTTGACTCTGTCTGTTTTGGTTTAAGCTCCCCATCCTCAGAAGAAAAGTGAGGTGGCAAGTGTCCTACACACTTGTGTAGGACAGAGAGAGCGGGAAGAAGAGGAGAAGCAGCAGCCAAGGACATGTTTGGCTGCATGGGGGCAGCTAGGCAGCCCTTCTCCCTAAAAGTCAGTGTTCCTTTGGGAAATGGAGGCAGATCTTCTCAGTGTAAAGTGATGAAGGTGTATGGATGTAAATGCACCTGAGCTTATATCACAAGGCCAGCGGTGGAGAACTGGCTATATATCAATGGCACTTAACAGATAATATATGGAATATAATTATAACACATGCAGTGGATTAAACATAAAACCAAAATTTTCAAAAGAGCCTAAGGGAGCTGAGAGTCAGCGGCTTGAGAGCACCTGAGGGTTTGTCTATGTGGAAAAATAGACCAGCACACTAATAAAAGACTGTTTCTGCTGTAGTTACGCGATCAGTGCAGACACACCCTTACACTCACAGGCCCCTTTCAAAATCCTAGCTATAAATTACATTTCAGGCTAATGTAAATTAATCCTGGGAGGTAGCTGATGGGCTTAGGAAGGCTAGACAATGATTATGTGTTAGTGTCTATTAGACTGGTTTCTATATGATCTAAAGCTGCATATGATTGTGCGGGGCACATACACTCAGAGGGGAAAAGTCATTGCTTGCTATGAAAGAGCTTATGCTTTGAATATATTTCCTGGCTTTTTACTTTATTTTTTGGTACTTTCCAGGTATATTCCATATGTTACTAACAGTTTGGATCCTGGATATTAACCCTACATCTACGGTGTAAGCCCAAAGCCATGTTACTCTCTTAGGACCGAGTGTATCTGAACAATTTTGTTTGGGTACGTTTCCAGCTGGGAACACAATAGCGATGTGTCCTGCACAGAAAAGCACATTGTGGTCCTAGCTGCCTCTGGCTCACGTGACATGAGATGGTTAGAAGTTTTCTCTGCCTTTCCTTATGCAGACATACCATGCATGAACTTGCAGTGGAGAGGGACCTCGCCCTTGATTTATAATCAAGTCATGAGCTCATCTATGCTCTAAAAGAGTCTATTGTCCAAATCTTGTTGGTTTTTCTCCAGGAAAGTTTTGCCAGTGTGAGGAAAACTGGCCCCAAACAAACAGTTTTTCCTCTGCTTCATTTACTTTTTCTCTGACACTTCCCTCATTTGAATCTTTTTATTTCCTCACCTTTTTCTCCTAAGTACCCTGGAAATACAAGAGTTCTCAGCAGCAATTATTTCTATCCATGCTAGCATGATGGGGGGCTCTGGTACCTGATGCTATTAAGGGGGTGAGAGAAAACATTTCCCAAAGCTGCTGCATTAGATAACCTGATTTTCTTTCTTTTTTTTTTTCCATGTGTGGTGGAAGCAGCATCAAGTATGCCTTTTCTTCGGTCTATGGTGGGGACAGTGGTTGTGTGAGTGAGTCCAGCAGTCTGCTCCCCTTGGCAGTTATAGCCAGGAGGCAGCCTCCCTAGGAGGTCACTGAGTCTGTGTGACAGCTACTAGGGAATCATTTCCTTCTACATATCCCACCCAGTAACGTCCTAAACCCTGTGCACCACTCTGACTATTTTTTTTATTACAAGATTTTCCTAAAGACTTCTGGACATCCTTCATTTTTTTATTACAATGGGCAATGAAATCTCCGCATATAGGTGTGTACTATCCACAGTCTCTGAATACAGTTGCACATCATACACAATAAACCCCCATAAAGCAATTAAATTCAGACATTTGGTGGAAAATAGCCAGTTCGTTTTGCTTCTACTTGTTTTGAGAAAAAGACTTCCCCCTCCTTCATCTGAACAGGCAAGATTGACATAAAAAAGTACTTCAAGAGCTGAACTCGTCTACTGAACACAAATACAGTGAATTTCTGTATATCTTTAAATGTTTTATATGTCCTAGTCATATATAATTTATTGTGTTGTGAAGCTGAGCCCTTCTTTGAATGAAAATTTTACTGTCAGAGCCTGGGGTACTTTAGTTTGATGATTTAAAACTCCCAACGTGCTCGTAGCAAATAGCACTTTTTATTACAGCATGTTTGTCCAAGAGGTCAACTTTCAGCACAGCAGGATTTCTTCCCACTGTAGAATTATTTCTGATGGCAAGACATCTCCCATCTTAATTCATCTGGTGCTGAATGCAGTAGCCAACACTGTCTTAGAGGCATATTAGACTGGACCTGTTATCACCTTTTCTTATACAAGCATCCTGGCTAGCAGATTATACAGCATGTTAAATGCTATATGCCTGCTTACATCCCTTTGGTTTTAAGATTCCCATTTATAGTTTTGCTCCAATATTTCATTTCCTCCGAGATGATGTTGAATTTAAGCTGCCTTGTGATGATGCTAAATTCATTTCTGAGATGAGTAAAAGTGACTAAAATTATGTGCATGTTTCCTGTGAAATATTGTATACCAAGCAGGTCCTAGATTAAAAGACAAGCTTGACTTTAAAGGTAATGTGATTAATTTTCTCAGCCAAAACCAGCTAGATGGTAGTTTTCATGCTTATGTTGATACAGTATAGATGCCCTATTACACCCATTTACAGTCTCCATTCCTTTGCCATTAGCCCCTGCTGAGCCTATTAAGTTGGTATCAAGTCAACTCATCCCTCAGTGATAGTACACAAACTCTCAGAGTGCTGCAGAATTCTGCATCTGTCCTCTTACCTGTCACTTCAGTCTCCTTTTACTGATGTTAAAAGAAATCTTTACTGTCAGTCATATAACCAATTCACTTTGTTCACAGGCTGTGACAACCTTGTTGTGTTTCTCCCACCACAAAACCGACTTCTGTGAATTAGTATTCTCAAAATTTAGACTAGCTCATTAGTCTGAATAAATTTGAAAAGCTGCTGTTCACATTTTTTTTTAAATGTAGCTTGGCTTTCCTTGGATATAATTTAGGCATCTTTAGGAAAAAAAAAAAAAAATCACAAACCAAAAAAAACCCCATCCCAGCTCCCAAGTGTTCACTTTATGATTTCAGAGCTAAAGGGTCATTCAGTGACTTCATCTGTGATAAAAGAAATTAAATCAAATCTTCCACAGTTTTTTAAGAAGCCCCCTCCCCCTCCTTTTACTTTTTTTTTTTTCCCTTGGTATAATTGAAAAATTGGCTACTCTTCCAGAAAAGAAAACAGAAGTTCAAGTGCCAGTCTCAATCATCTTTATGGTTGACAATGTCCACCAGACCAGCTTGTTTCCACATTACCACCAAAAATATAGAGTAACACTTCTCCCTCAACAAATCAAATCTATTCCCACCTTCCAGTTCTGTGTATGTGATTGTCACTGCACCAGTCCCATGAAATAAAGGAAATATTTTCCCTGAAAAAATTGCTTAGAATTAAGCAAAGAAACCACCACTTTTGCTCTTATTTTCAAATTCCTACCAGCTAGAGCACTTAATTCTCTACTTTCATGAAATCGTGAAGATATTTTCACTCCATCATGTCATGCTACAGTAAATAAATGCAAGGCAATGTTATTAATTTTTCAGTTCTTTGTAAGGGTTGAAGATTGGCTACTAGTGGACAAGGGGGCATGACAGAAGATGAATCTGGTCTGCTGCAGCACGGATCTCATATGACGCAGTAATATGCAGTCACAGAGTACTGCAGGTTCAATGTATTGAGTGCATTGCTCTCATTCTGCCCTCTGCCTGAGTCCTTAAGGACACGCTCAGTCACTGCCAGTAAGATGGTGTCAGGACACCGTTTTGAATTGTTGACTTTTGAATTTTTGACTCCAGGACATATTGGAAACCATCAGGGGCAAGGAAATGGTTTTCCAGAAACAGTAAGCTTTTCACAGGAGGATTTCAACGTTTTACAAAAAAAATAAACATGGAAAGAAACAATGATGATGTCTACTTTAGGCATGAAAAATGAAGTACAGGGGAGCAAGTCTCTCCTATTCCAATTTCTTTCTTACTGCTGAAATTCCACAGATGTCACTGGAGTGTCTTCTGAGTTACCCTGGCAATATAAAAATCCAGCTTAGAATCCAGAGAGGTTAAATAATTTACCCAAGGTCACATCACTAACACCTGAGTCTCAGAGTGGAGAACAGAGGTCCTCAGAGTTTCACCTAAAAGGAGCTAATAACGACTTCACTATTGGCTGTAAAATAAAAATATAAAAATGTCTTTGCATTAACATCATCACCTTAAAACTAAAAAGGAGACAGCTTGGCCAAAGAGGTCTGATATAACAGACTACAGAGTCAGGGTGGGAAAATATAAATCAGTTGGATGAAATGATCCTTTGCTACAGACTAGAGAAGAAGTTTGGCTATGTCTCAAGGAAAGGGAGAATTACACTAGACATTAAGGGAACCAGAGATAGTCTCAAGAGTTCAGGGTGGATATAACTGTGCAATGGAGCAGGACAGATTAAAAATCCCAACCTAAGGAAGCATTAATATATAAAACCGCAGGAGAAAGGCATGATGTGATAGAAATAACGTGATGGTGCGCTAAGTATGTATTTGCTATGTTCAGGGTCTTCCTCTCTTGCCTTTTCAGCTGTTTTCTCAATTTTTCCTCTGGCATCTGACAATATTGTTGCTTCTTCTTTCAATATCAATGGCTTCTTCTGACACCAACGACTCATTGTGCCAGGAGCCACAGATATCCAGTGATTCCTAACTTGGCTTCCTAGCACGGAAGAGGTCAGCCATGTGGAATACAAATGTTTTCATGTTTATAACTTGGTTTGCTTACACAGGCCTACAGTAAGTCCTGCTCTGGTAGAGAGACAGCCAGAAACAACACAAGGTGATACTTTTGGGTATTGCAGTGGAACAACTCTGCCCTTTCAGGGGATTTCTGTTGAAGGTTAAGGCATTGTTTGCTTTCTTCAGAATATAGCATAGAAAAGTAGCTGAAACTCACTGTTCAACCCTGTGAATGATTGTCTTCCTTTAAAAAAGGAGTACAGATCCTCTTTCCACCTGCTCTTGACATCACACCTACCATTTTCTTCCTCCTTTGTCCTTCTTTTTCTCCCATATACACTTAAACATTTGCTTCTCCAGACCTCAAATGCACTGTCTTCTTCTTCACATATTAGGTATCTGATCCTTTCATCTTTTCAGAATAGTTGGCATAAAATCTAGCAGGGAAATTGCTGGAAATCACTGGAAAACAGATATTGAACTATTGATTTCCTGTCTTTTCTCATCCTAGAGCACCATTAGAGAGCCAGGTAGAAAAGTATGCATACACACACACACACACACAGAGGCTGTATGTGGGGGTACAGGCACATTTGTGTATGGATTTGCAGAAGATGATGATACTGAATCCTCTATAACAACTGTATTCTCTCATCTTTTTTATTTTTGGTTGCCATTTTCCCTTCTTAGTTAATGGTGTTTAGGTTCTCTTTCCC
>NW_010526739.1:49888-57888 GCF_000687285.1 Phaethon lepturus
TTCCTTTCCCTTCTTCTCTCTCTCTTTTCTGTCCCATTTCTCTTTTCTGGCTAACATTCTCTTCAGCCCTGGCTGCAATCCCCCAGCAAATTCTGGACATTTCAATGTCAAAATTCTGGACAATCCAAAACAGCTGATTAAAACAGCTGTTTGGGAGTGGATGGGATTTGTCTCTGCATATCAAGCCAAAAGAATCTACAGATTTCTTTGTTGTGGCTGCAATCATAACAAGGTCAAAAGATTCTGGGAAACACCTCTTCTTTGGATTTGCCTCTCATAGTCTTCTCTAGTTGATTTGTTTTCTTCCTTTTTTCCTCCTTATTTTTTTATTCTTCCTTTCTCTTCCCATTTCCTCTCTCTGTATTCCATGCCCAGTTACTCTGTTTTTCTCCAACACACACACATTCATAAGAAGAAAGGTTTATGCAAAGGACTTTAGGAAGAAAACTGAGCCAATTTCCCTGGTAACTACCAAAAGCAAGCGAAAATGACAAACGAATTGACTACAGTGGATTGATTGATACTGATTTATAGCTGAAAATTGGATCAAGTGTGTCCGCATGTACTTTCTCCAGAGACTAAAACAGAGGCAGACTGCCTCTGTCAGCATTCCTATACAATGAAGCTAACTCTCCTCATGTCACCTCATTTCTCCCTTTCTAGCCCTGTCTTCTGTCTTCTGCTTAAATAAAGATAACTGTTAAAATACAGGTGCTTGCTGCCTTATCCCAGGCATGTAACATGATTTTGAGGACTCAAATGGCTTATTCTTTATCATGCAATTGTGAACAATTTTCTGGGGTCACTGCTTAACTGTGCATGCACCCCTGTGTCTGCCAGGGATCCTCAGGTGGCTTTGCAAGTCAGCTTCCTCCTACTTACACTTCGGATCTTACTGTTAATTACTGCTGAATGGCAAAGGAGAACTAGCAGGATCTACTTATCCTAAATCTGACCTGGAAATCTCTATTTATGATGATTACTGTTATTCACACATGTGTACACGTTCCTATTGCCCTTTTTAGGACACATGAATGAGTTGGCTTTGCAGGGCAGTGCTCCCGCTTAAATCTACTACCTCAGTCAATTCATTCCTGATCTAAACAGAGTAATAATTAGAAACATCAACGTGTCTTAACCCAGCTAGTTTGCCAGAGGAAAAAAGAAAGACCATAAGATATCCACACAAAATACGGAGAAAGTTACAAAACCTGCTGTTACAAGTTTCAAAACTTGGAGACAATAGGAAAGGGAGGGGTTAATTACTGTAGTATTCAGTTGCTTGTAACACATTACAACATGATTTAGTAAAGCAATATATTTGTACCGTGAAAAAAAAAAACTGTGGAGCAGTTTACGTGATACCAACAGATGAGGAGAGCCCTGTGTTAACAGGACTTTTATGACTTCTGTTTCAAGCGAGAACTCACACTTTCTAGAGGCTCAGGGTGCTGTCACTGTCCCCAGTCCATGGCAGGGGCTGTTTCTGTGCTGTCCTGCAGCGAGCAACCTCCATGGCCACCTCACCTCTGCAATTCTCAAAGCCAGTTCTGGGCTAAACCCAAATTGCTCTCCTAAGGGAAAAGGGCAGGAAAGCCCTGTGTTGGAATACACACTCCTGTATGCCACTTTATTTTGGGTGTGATCTGACAACCTCCAGCTGTGGCTTTTGCTCTTGCCATGTGGTCATGGGGCTGAAGATGAGCAGACAACTGAGTCCTCCTTACAGTGCTTCACATGGTCCTTCACAGTAAGACCTAGATGTTGCTTACCAATAGGGCAGCTGGATTTTGTAGGCAAACTGAGCTGAGGTAAGTTGCGGTTACTTTCAGCAGACACATGAAAATAAGGAGCAAAGTCAGGGGAGCACATTAAGGTTCACTCCAGGAGTCACCTCACTCAGGTAAGTGATGTCATACTGATATGCAACACAAAGTGGTCACTTTCTCAAAGTCACTCGAAGAAGCTCTGGCATGATGAAAAGCTGAACTCAAACCTTTCAAGTTCTGGGTTAAATATTGTAAACATTATACAGTTCTTTCTCCTTTGGTCTAATCACCACGGTTGACAGAAAGGCAAAGCCTTGTTACTGTTAACAAGTGAACATTTTCTGTGAGCTCTTGAGCGGTCACAAAGTCCATGGAAATTTAGATGCAGTTTTCATCAAACTGGATTGAGGTCTAAATATGGGCTTAATTTATTTTAAGTATCTCAAGTTCATGGGCTTTCTAGTTCTACAAAATTGAGTTCCACTGGGTAACAGCAATCATTGGACAATTAGGTTTTGTATCATAATAGAAGACAATTCCCCCCAGGAGTAACAAAATGACAAACTTTAAAAGGGCAGATTTTAAAATTATGAGGAAAATGGTTAACAGCAGGCTGAAGGGCAAAGTAAAAAACTTTAAAACCACAGAAACAGCCTGGAGGCTATTCAAGAACATCGTGTTAGAGGCACAGATGGTTTGTGTATCATTGAGAACAAAAACAAAGTAAAATGGTGAGAATAAAACTATGGTTAAGCAGAGAAGTACAGGCCTTTATTGAGGTTAAAAAGGCATCTTTTAAAAGCAGAAGGGTTTCCTGAACAACCTAAACGGATCAGGCCATCACTTATGTTGGTAAAAAATGTAAGTCAGTAATGATAAGAGTAGCAAAGAAGCGGTCAGCTAAAGGTAGAGGATCTGGTGAATAGAGACACAGAACATAGGTGCTCATGATTCTGGCATATTAAAGTTTGCAGCAGAAATGTCTTATTGTCCTTTTGAGATTCCCTTTAATTTCCACTCTTTTTTTTTCAAGAAAAGAGCCTATTATCCAATCAGAAAGATGAAACTAAGCAGAAAACAAAACAAAACAAAATTATTCTGCAAAGGTGCTAGTGTAGCCTCAAGCTTCTTGCCCTGGCTGTCTCCCATCTCCATCTTCCTCTCCAGGAATCTCCCCTGGCTGCCTACATCTCACCTGCTCTGTCCTGGCCAGAGGGCAGGTCTTTTTGCTCTAGTATATTCTGGGTTTGATTATTCATTGAGAGGTCCAAGTTCTCCCAGTAACAAACATTTTAGAGCAAACTCTACTCCAATATGCTGAATTAATTATTTGCTGAGAACAGTTCCAATCAAAACAAGTACGTTACCTGAATGTGTCTTTATGCAATGACTAAATAGCTGAGTACCATAAAGACCTTTAAGGAGGCAGAGGAACAATAAAATATAAATTTTGGCAGCAATTTTTTTTCCCGTATAAAACAATAAAGGATGCTTTCTGTGTCAGGTTCAGGGGCTGAGAGAAATAAAAGCTACCAAAGCAGACATTATGCATTAAATCACGAAAATCAAGTTTAGCACTTATTGATGGTTTCTCAGTGTAGTAACATAGGAGGTATGAGATGATACAATAACAATACAGTAAGACAAAAGTAAATACAGCAAGATAAAATCTGCGAGCAGCAGTGCCTTCTCAGAACCAAATCTGAGAAAAGAAAGTCTAATTTGTAGGCATTTTTAGTAATTTGGTTTAATGATTTCAGAAGACATAGTTTGTTTGAAATGTGCTGGAGATGGGTGAAAAATGAGAAATAAGTGCAAGAAACATCACCTAAACAGAGAGGAGTTGAAGCAACTTTTCTTCTTTTATACCTCTGCCACAGGATGACAGGAAAGGAGGATTTTTTTTCTCCCCAGAAAGGGGAGAAAAACATTATTCTGTAACCATCTCACAGAACATCTCTTGAGCTTGCGTTTGTCCTTTCCCAGCAGTTTTTGAGAGTTGAGTACTCCCCACTGCTTCAGTCAACAGATTGTCTTCCAGAGAGATGGGAACAGTATCTGGAAGGATGGAGCACAGATTGTGGGTAGGGGAAGAGGGAACTGGGGAAGCAGGCAGGTGGAGGTATGGATCAGCTAAGGAGGGGCTGTGAGGAAGGTTTGGTTTATATGGGCAGACTTTGGATAAAATTTTAACATTGCTGACCTCCAAAACCCCTGTGTACTTCATTAGTCATCCTGTACACAGATGAGAACTTTCAGAACATCTGGTGCCTTCCTGAAGATCTCCAGTGTATAGGAACTTTAGCCTTTAATTTCAAATCACTGTGAACTTTAGAACAAAAGTTGAGGCTGAGATTCTGTGTCACTCACAAAAAGAGAAATTTTACATCTCCAGTCCTTAGCAAAGGATCTTTCTGGGTTTTGTTTTTTGTTTTCCTAGTTTAAAGGAGAAACCACATGCCACTAATGTGGCACATGCAGCCACATACGTTATTATATGTGAATACTTCTCCAATGCTACTTTATGAGAAACTTGGACACTTCAGTTTGATTAACACTTTGATAAGATATACATTTTTCTTAAAAAAGTGAGTCCATGGGGATTTGTAAAAAATTCAGAAAAGGAAGATACCGTGAAAAGATTTAATTCAGTTACAGTAAGTAAAACATTCTACTAATGTAATATGGACACCAAAAAATGTTAAGCCTCTTGAGAAATAAGAATAATTTTGTTTGGTCTTTTATGAATGTATATAATTATATTTATGTATGTGCCTGTATGTATGTCTATATTTATGAAAATATTGTTATGCATGTCCCTGTGTATGAATACATTTATAAAACAAACCCGTGACCATAAATCAGCTCAACAGAAACAGTATAAAGTGGACTAACTGTACATCTTTATTTAAAATACGTAGGATGCCAAGACAGAAAAATACTAAAAAAGAAATACATATTGTTTTTGAAGCTGAAGCATCAATGTGGTTGTAATTTTAATGTTTCTTGCTGGAAAAAGGTCATCTTTGGCGAGGTCGGGTTTTTCTTAAGGTCATTTCACATTGAGATATCTGCCTGCTTTTGACATTTCATCTAGAAGAGGCACAACTATTCTGACACATGAAATGGGTTCTTTACAAACCCAATGGCTATTTCTATCAACATCTGTTATTCTTACACAAAAGGGGAATATGCATTGATTGCAAACAAGGCTTTGCGTTTTTTGGAGAATATTAATATATATATCTATATTTTGTACTTAAAGGTACAGCAATACTCATCTATAAAAGTCTGGGGGAAAAAATAACCCCATGGATGGCAATTTTTACTCAAAAATAGATTTAAATAAATTTAAAGAAGTTATTTTTTGTTGATAAATTGTCATATTGCTTTCTGTAAAGCAGCAGGGCAGTGAAATTCACCAAGCATTTGTCTAATTACTTTCCGATATTGGCACAGAGAAAGAACAATAAAAATCTTTTTCTTTGCATTTTGTGTGGGATTTTTAATTGCGTATTCATTTTCTAAATTTCAGTTCCTCTAGTGCTGAGAAAAATAGGAAAAATCTGTTGCCCTATAAGTCCTCCACTTTGTACCCCCATATTTTCAAACCCCAGAACCGTTATGTGCTTGTGGCATGACATCTACGTAATTAAAATACACCCTGTCAAAGTAATTCAGACTCACAGAGGCAATTTTGTTTTTCTGTAAGACAACCCAGGATTGCACTGGCTGAACCTTGGTCTCGTTCAAGAGTGTTTCACAGAATTCCTTTCCTGAGGAACAGCACAGGGAAGTCCATAGCTTCATTCTTGCTCCCATTTGCAGACAGCTCAAGCCTTGGACAATCCAAAGCAGAAGCATTTAGCTGATCATTCGGTAGTTAGGATTCTCTAGCTGAGTGTTGTGACCAGTCACGTGGTGGTATATCTGTTCCCATATTGATGGTCTGTTCTTTACGAGCTATTGCTTTCTCCCAAAATGAATGCCATTTTATCAGAAAACAGGTTTTGTTTTCTGATTATATTTGTCTGGCGAGTGCTCAAATCTGCTGTTTGTGGATGTTTGTAGGAACATAGCTTTGCTCACATAAGTATTTGAGAACAGCGAATAATAAAGGACATGAGCAGGCTGAATGCAAACCCTGTTCTCTAATCTAGCAAGCTGCGAGTGAACAATTTTTGTACTATCTCTACTGGCTCACTGATCTTGCAGCACGGGTAAACTCTGCATGTATGGAGTCAGTCTGCTTGCCTGTTTTCTAAACGTGTCATATTTAACTCCTCTGCAATATGAGGATGTATGGCAGATATTCAGAGAGAACTACAGGTGCTGGGTTTCTGGACTAAAGCCATATGTCCATAGGGCATTGAAGAGGTTAACAACCAGGTGTAGGAGCTTTGTTGTTGGAACATGTTCTGTGTTGCTTCCAGAATTTGGCCTCAAATAAACACCTTTAACGTATTTTATTAAAGTGTCATAATTAGATTTATTTAATGTACTGGGATCCAGAGCATGTCAGATCTGCGGACGGCTGAAAAAGACTTCATCAGCTTTTGATGGCTTCACAGGACAGCAGGGCAATCAGCTCCTATTTCCCGCTAATGCATCTGTGTTTGGAAACAGGACTTGAATGTTCTCAGTTTGTGCATTGACTGATGGAAGGAAAGTGCAAACATTCTCATGTTCTGCAGTGTTGCATTTGATTAGAAAATAATGCTTGGAGTCTGAATATGCTGAAGTAATGTTAAGGAAACATAAAAGCAGCCTTAACTCCGCCATTTTGTGCCTAGGGCATCGCAGTTATCGTATGAAACGTGTGGCCTTTTCTTAAACGGTTCCACAAGAGTAGCAACTGCTGCATAATGGTACAAATAAAAATAGTACTGCGGAGTAAGTAATGGCTCTGATAGTTGTACTTATTCCCATATAAAGCCTGAAATGGCAAAATAGACAGTTTTCCAGCTTCCAATACCATCACCAGTACACTGTGGTTGGCCAGACCATGGGCCAGAGAATTAAAGCAGCACAAAAAATAGCAGCTTGGATTGTGCTAATGTGTATACAAGTATACCTTTCAAGTATCTCTGTTTAAGTAGTACACATAGAATTTAAAATAAGTAGGAGCAAGATGACAGTATGGTCTATAATGGAACAGCAAAGTCAAATTCATGCCCCGCAATGATTTATCACATAAGACAGCCTGAAGCTACTTTCAGCCATCAGACTGTGGTTACGCATAGATAAAAGGGGATTTTGGAGAGCTGTTATTTGATAGCTAATAAGAATTTCAACTCTGGTCTTACGAATATGGTGAATCTTTATTATGCTGGTAGGCAGCCTAGAAAGCATTAAAGGAAAATTGTGTGACAGGGGCCTACACATGTCTGAATGGGAACTAGAAACTACTTTGCACCAGAACGGACCAAGCTTTCTACAGGGCCAGTTTAACATCTCCTCCATACTGGTTTACACGATTGCCTCCTCTGGCAATAAACCCCACAGCTTCTGTACTGGAAGCAGCTTAAGGGGTCTCAGCCGCCTTTGCACTGTAAGAGGATCAGATTGAATGATGAATGTCTGCCCCATCTGAGACACCCAGATTTATTGTTGCAAGGATGAGCCCAATAGTGGGTCATACTTTTTCAAAAAATAAAGATCATTCAAGATATATGGATGTCATTTGCTTCTAAAAAGAGTTGATCAGATGTTTCAGTGGGCAGAAGATACACATATAAGTTCATTACTGAGGCAGCTGAGCTCGCTTCGAAAGGCAATGGGCCCAGTGCTACTTGCTTGTCCTTATTCTCCTGCCCCAACCAGTTAAGACCAAAATGTGAGAAAACAAGGGAAAATGGGTATGTATCTACTTGCATTGATTTGAATAGCAGGATGATAGTTATCTTCAGTCACTGAGGTGGGTGGGAGCCTGACACTGAAAGAATTTGAGGAGGAAGTGCTGAGTGAGAAAATCACTGCCTAAAAGAAGGGTTGCTTACTCAGCACATGGAAAATATGCACTCTGTAGGTGGGTATTTAGTAGACTAAGGTAGAGGAAGGAATATGCAAGAAGAGAATAACGGAGGAGAGGAAAGAGAGGTGTCTGAAGTGACTGAATTTCTCCTGGGAAATTCAGGTCATTGCTGTCATTGCTGGTGCCACTGGATATTGACCTGTGTCTTGCTAGGGCACCGTATTGGGGTTTTAAGCTTTCTTTAAATCCTTTCCCTA